>NC_134732.1:1985065-2235065 GCF_049634645.1 Pelodiscus sinensis | reverse complement strand
TGCCCGTGGGCCGATCCAGGCTGGCAGGTCCTAGACACACCGACCGATGGATGGGAACAACCTGCCCTAACCAGACAGCAGGACGTCCTGGGCACCTTGGAGACTGACAAGAATCCACGGAGTCCTGAGCTTCCGGGGTGAGACCCGCTTCTCAGAAGAGTGGGAGTCACAGAGCCCACGAGATCTGTATGAACAGCTAGAGAAGTGCCTCCCATTGCAGAACCAGGCTACTGACGCGAACTCAGGGTGCTTCACTGCCGCTGGGATGGGGGGCTGCCCCACGCCAGCCCTTTCAGGCTAATCCCAGCCCTGGGAGAGGCTGAGGCTGATATTGGCTATGGGGCCCGGCTGGGGGCTGTCTGAATAAGGGCACCGGGAGGGCCGACGAGAGAGACTCTTGCTGGAGCTGGGGAGCAGGAGGGACCTGGCTGCCAGGGAAGCTGGGGGTTCCTGAGGCTGGGGAAGGCAGGCAGGGAGGGGCCTGACCTCGCTCCTAGGCTCAGGGCCTGAGGGGACTAGGGCTGCAGGGGGCAGCCAGGCTAGGAGAAGGCAGCAGGTCCACACCCTCTTGCCAATGCTGAGTGGCCATTGCAGACTGCAGCTTAGCCTGGCAGTGGGCCACTGGGCAAGGCGGGTCCAGGGGAATTGGGGGTTCTCTGGGCGGGGAGGACCCCAGAGTACAGAGACCGAGAAACACCCCCGGAGGGGCCAAGAGACACTGGAGCGGGCCCTGCCGGAGGGCCGTGTCCTGAAGGGGACGCCGTGGTCGTGGGCGACGCGGGTCCGGAACGCAGAGCGTGGCGTGAGGACACGGGGAAACACCCGCCAGAGGGAGGCGCCCTGCGGGCTAACGAGCTAATTCCCAGTAGCCCCATCTAAGTTGTATTTGCCTAGTTTATTGATAAGAATATCATGCGAGACCGTATCAAACGCCTTCCTAAAGTCTAGGTATACCACATCCACCGCTCCTCCCTTAGCCACAAGACTCGGTATCCTATCAAAGAAGCTATCAGATTGGTTTGACATGATTTGTTCTTCACAAACCCATGCTGGCTGTTCCCCATCACCTTGCCACCTTCCAAGTGTTTGCAGATGATTTCCTTAATTACTTGTTCCATTATCTTCCCTGACACAGAAGTTAAACTGACTGGTCTGTAGTTTCCTGGGTTGTTCTTATTCCCCGTTCTATAGATGGGCACTATATCTGCCCTTCTCCAGTCTTCTGGAATCTCTCCTGTCTCCCATGATTTTCCAGAGATGATAGCTAGAGGCTCAGATACCTCCTCTATCAGCCCCTTGAGTATTCTAGGTGCATTTCATCAGGCCCTGGTGACTTGCAGGCATCTAACTTTTCTAGGTGATTTTTAACTTGTTCTTTTTTTGTTTTGTCTTCTAAACCTCCCCACTTCCCACCAGCATTCGCTATGTCAGGCATTCCTTCATCAGACTTCTCGGTGAAGACCGAAACGAAGAAGTCATTAAGCATCTCTGCCATTTCCAAGTTTCCTGTTACTGTTTCCCCCTCGTCACTGAGCAGTGGGCCTATCCTGTCCTTAGTCTTCCTCTTGCTTTTGTATATCTCTTGGATTCTGCTAGTTCCACTCCAGCGCGTCTGAGGAAGTGGGGTTTCCCTGGGAAAGCGCAGGACCCTCCGTATTCCTGTTCGTCTCTCCGGGGCCACAGGACTACTCATTTCTAAAGTGACAGACACGCGGCCGCCCTCTCTGGCCCCATCCTGCAGTGATGAGTGCAGGATAGGCAGATGTGCAGAAACTTTCACTTCCTGCTGCCATCCCCACATCTGGAACAGCCTCTGCGCCTGCTCAGCCACCCAGGAACCTCCCTCCCTGCAGCATCTGCGTGGCCAAGCCCTGTGCGCCGGGCCATTCCTGGGCCGCAGCGGTGGGAGCAATGGCGCAAAGCAGGATGAAGGGAAACGGGTGAGGGGGCCAGTTCAGGGAGAGAGAGACCAGGAACTCTTTGGGGGGACTTCAGAGCCTGTCTCTCTCCCCTGGCTCTTCCCAGCGTCCTCAGGCCAGGGCGGAGTTCAAGGAATCCAGCTTGTGCCGTTCTCTTTTTCAGAAACGATTTCCTAAAGGAGATCAAGATCATGTCCCGGCTGAAGGACCCGAATATCATCCGCCTGCTGGGGGTGTGTGTGCGGGACGACCCTCTGTGCATGATAACCGAGTACATGGAGAACGGAGACCTCAACCAGTTCCTGTCCCAGCGGGAGATCTGCAGTAGCTTCGCCTTGTCAAACAACATTCCCTGCGTCAGGTACGAGAAGGGGCAGGCTCACACAGCCGCTCCAGTGCCCTGAGCAAAGCGTGTTTGTGGGAACCCCGAGATCTGCTGGCAACGCCCCTCCCAACGCCCCAGTGAGCGCTCAGCCTGCTTGGCTCCAGGGGCTCCCTGCTGCCTCCTCTCCAGCTTCCCACCCACGGTCCTCCCCGGACCCTTGTGTGTTGTGCTAAGGGAGCTGGCCCAGGAGCACACAGCACGCAATGGCCACTAACAGCCACGTGCTTCCTACCCCCTTGCTGGCTAGACCCTGTCGATCGTCTTCTCGTGCCCTGTGCTCACGTACGGGCGTTGAGAACAGCTTCCCATGTGCACACCCGGCGCCTGAGACGGCCCCTGCCCACACACTTCCCAGTGACTCAGCTGTTCACACTGAGAGGGCTTTCGCTAGTGACCTCACGTGACCCTTTCGGTGACCCCGGGGGATCCCTTTAAGCCTACATGCTGCTGTGCCCACTGCCATGTGGCAGCAAGAGGTTTCTGGGGCACGGCCACTGCATCGAATACCAAAAACGCAGCGTGGTCTGGCAGCAGGGAGAACGTGGCCGCCGACGGGTGGACGGCTCCATGGCGTGTCCTGGGACGGGGCTTCGTCATTCCTTCTCTTGCAGGTGTGTGCTTGTGCCAGGACGTTCCGTGTGGAGCGCCCCACACTGCGGCACAGCAAACAGGCGGTGTTCCTTTCCCAGGGGTTGAGATGTATAAGGGGAGGGTTGGCAGGAGGCTTGAGAGAGGAGTTAGCTCCGCAGCAGCTGCACTGCTCTGGCAGATGAACCCCTCTCTGTGCTGCAAGCAGATTGAAAATTGCGGCCGCTGAGGGAGAAGGTTTTATCGGAGGGGATTTTATCCTGGCCAGAGATGTTGTGTGTAGGGTGGAGGGGTTTTGTCTGTGCTATCTCCACCAGAGAGTTATGGCGCATCGTGGCTGAAAAGGATGCTGAATACTTTGAACTAACCAGCTGCACCAGATCAGCTGCAGATTCTTCTAGTAATTTTTGAGTAGAAACATTTTACTTGCACAAGCTGCCAAGAAACAACGTGGGCCGCTAATGCGGATGGTCAGTAGATCTTTGAACGCTGGGAACGTTCCAGGAATCCACAGAACAGTTTCCCCAGGGTTATTGTAAAAGAGTAGCCAGGCTGACTGGGTGATTATAGGCCTGTCCGCCTGACATTCATATTGGAACAGCTCAGTGCTTTTTTTATAAGAAAAAAAGCTCCGGTATTCTGGGGCAAACTTGAGGGGGGGGGGGGGGGGAATGCAGTCGTGGCCCCTTTAAGAGTCACAGCGCCGCGCTGGAAGCCAGAAGAAAAAACACCGTGTGTCCTGAGCAGGCTTCCGTCAGGAGCCGAGCCACCCCAGGAAAACGGGTGCCGGTACACACGGGGGAAATCCCATTCCCTTTCTGTGGACGGGAAACTAGGTGACGGCACGCCATTCTGGGCAGTACCGTCACACAGAACACACTGGAACAGCTGATAGGAGACTCGATCGATAAAGGGTTAATGGAGGGTAACATAAGTAGTGCCAATTGGCATGGATCTACAGAAAATCGATCCTGTCGAGAACTTGATACCGTTTTTGATGAGATTACGAGTTTGGCTGGTAGAACCATCGCGTTGATGTCACGTGTTTGGATTTCAGTAAGTCATTTGACTTGCTCCTGCCTGACATTTTGATTACAGACTTGGACCAATACAAAATTAACACGGCACACGTGAGATGAATTAAAAACTGGCCACTTGACAGGTCTCAGAATGTCTCGGTAACTAGGGAATTCTCGGGGTGGGTGTATTTCTACGAGGCTCCTGCAGAGGTCAGTTTTGTCCACTGCCGCGCACAGCCTGCCAGATCCCACAGCCGGGACAGTCACAATAAAGGGCCCAGGAAAGTGACACTCCTTTGACTATCTGTTGTTTCTTTGAAATGCAGCTACTCCAACCTGCTCTTCATGGCCACCCAGATCGCCTCCGGCATGAAGTATTTAGCCTCCCTCAACTTTGTGCACCGAGACCTGGCCACCCGCAACTGCCTGGTTGGGAACAGCTACACCATCAAGATTGCGGATTTTGGGATGAGCAGGAATCTGTACAGTGGGGATTATTACCGGATCCAGGGCCGGGCGGTGCTGCCGATACGCTGGATGGCCTGGGAGAGCATCCTCCTGGTAGGGCTTTCTCTCTCCTCTCTGTCTCAGCCCAGCACGTGCCTCTCTTCTCTGCCACTTGTCTCTTGGGCAGCCGGCAGTACCCCCTGCGGTAACCGCATGCACCCTGTGAGCTACACATCCCAGACGCAACAGGCGCTAACTGCACACCTCCGCATTCCGAACCCCCCTCCACTTTTGGGCAGCTGGACCTCATTGTGACCTCAGGGTCTGTTCCCTGTCTCGCGCCAGGCCTCATTCTGCCTCCCAGCGCGTACCTGTGCGCTGGAGTGGTCTCTTCAGTGGTTACCTGTCTCTCCCCGCCTGTGTCTGGTTTGGCTGTGCACTGGAGTGGTCTCTTCAGTGGTTACCTGTCTCTCCCCGCCTGTGTCTGGTTTGGCTGTGCGCTGGAGTGGTCTCTCCAGTGGTTACCTGCCTCTCCCCGCCTGTGTCTGGTTTAGCTGTGCGCTGGAGTGGTCTCTTCAGTGGTTACCTGTCTCTCCCCGCCTGTGTCTGGTTTGGCTGTGCGCTGGAGTGGTCTCTTCAGTGGTTACCTGTCTCTCCCCGCCTGTGTCTGGTTTGGCTGTGCGCTGGAGTGGTCTCTCCAGTGGTTACCTGTGTCTGGTTTGGCTGTGCGCTGGAGTGGTCTCTTCAGTGGTTACCTGCCTCTCCCCGCCTGTGTCTGGTTTGGCTGTGCGCTGGAGTGGTCTCTTCAGTGGTTACCTGCCTCTCCCCGCCTGTGTCTGGTTTGGCTGTGCGCTGGAGTGGTCTCTTCAGTGGTTACCTGCCTCTCCCCAGCCTGTGTCTGGTTTGGCTGTGCGCTGGAGTGGTCTCTCCAGTGGTTACCTGTGTCTGGTTTGGCTGTGCGCTGGAGTGGTCTCTTCAGTGGTTACCTGCCTCTCCCCGCCTGTGTCTGGTTTGGCTGTGCGCTGGAGTGGTCTCTCCAGTGGTTACCTGTGTCTGGTTTGGCTGTGCGCTGGAGTGGTCTCTTCAGTGGTTACCTGCCTCTCCCCGCCTGTGTCTGGTTTGGCTGTGCGCTGGAGTGGTCTCTTCAGAGGTTACCTGCCTCTCCCCGCCTGTGTCTGGTTTGGCTGTGCGCGGGAGTGGTCTCTCCAGTGGTTACCTGTGTCTGGTTTGGCTGTGCGCTGGAGTGGTCTCTTCAGTGGTTACCTGCCTCTCCCCGCCTGTGTCTGGTTTGGCTGTGCGCTGGAGTGGTCTCTCCAGTGGTTACCTGCCTCTCCCTGCCTGTGTCTGGTTTGGCTGTGCGCTGGAGTGGTCTCTTCAGTGGTTACTTGCCTCTCCCCGCCTGTGTCGGGTTTGGCTGTGCGCTGGAGTGGTCTCTCCAGTGGTTACCTGCCTCTCCCCGCCTGTGTCTGGTTTGGCTGTGCGCTGGAGTGGTCTCTCCAGTGGTTACCTGTGTCTGGTTTGGCTGTGCGCTGGAGTGGTCTCTTCAGTGGTTACCTGCCTCTCCCCACCTGTGTCTGGTTTGGCTGTGCGCTGGAGTGGTCTCTCCAGTGGTTACCTGCCTCTCCCTGCCTGTGTCTGGTTTGGCTGTGCGCTGGAGTGGTCTCTCCAGTGATTACCTGCCTCTCCCCGCCTGTGTCTGGTTTGGCTGTGCGCTGGAGTGGTCTCTCCAGTGGTTACCTGCCTCTCCCCACCTGTGTCTGGTTTGGCTGTGCGCTGGAGTGGTCTCTCCAGTGGTTACCTGCCTCTCCCCGCCTGTGTCTGGTTGGGCTGTGCGCTGGAGTGGTCTCTCCAGTGGTTACCTGTGTCTGGTTTGGCTGTGCGCTGGAGTGGTCTCTCCAGTGGTTACCTGTGTCTGGTTTGGCTGTGCGCTGGAGTGGTCTCTCCAGTGGTTACCTGCCTCTCCCCGCCTGTGTCTGGTTTGGCTGTGCGCTGCCGCTCTGCTGTCGAGGTTCTTTCCTGTTATTTCTCTGTCCTCCGCGAGCTTTCCAGCACCAAACAATGTCGTGTCTGTGAACCTTGCGGCTTGATCCCCTCTTGCAGGTGGGGCCTGTCAGCGTTGCACAGAACTCCTCCACATGGCCCGTTTTCTCTCTGTGGTGCCTCGTCAGCATCCAGGGTGACCCAGGTCCTTGCCAAGCCCCCCCCCCTTCATCCCTCAAGGTCACACCCCCTTGCAGTTGTTTCATCAGCGGGTTAATGCCGGGCCCCAGCCGTGGAGAAGATGTCCCTTCTGCTGTGCGCAGAGGGCTACCCGCTGGTGCTGCTGGCGAGAGCAGAGCAGCTCGCCCCAGGATGGCTGCTGCTGGGGACTCAGAAACACCCTCCATGGCTCCCCACTGGCCTCCTGGGCCCAGACCCTCCCCAAGCAGCAGCCTGTACGGGCGCCTGGTGTTTGCCGCTGAGCTCCCCCATCCACCCTCCAGCCTGGCTCTCCCGCAGGTGGGGCAAGGGGAGGGTGTTGCGGCGCAGACCAGGCGCTGCCTCGGGAAGCTCTGCCCGTAATCAGAGCAGCTGCCTCGAAACCCTGCTGCCGAGGCTGCAGGCGCCGTGTGCCTCTTCCTCCACGGTGCTCAGCCTGCGCGCGAGGGACCTGCCGCCCCACAGCGTAAAAGAACAGCACGCCTGGGACCTCTGGGGGACCATCCCCTAGAGCCGGCAGCTGGTTGGAGGGGACGGCCGGCTGACAGCTCTCACCGCCCCCCACAGCCGGAGGAGCTCTCAGTCCCTTTCCCCCCCACTGCACACCTCCCCACTAGAGGAGCTCTCGGTCCCCCCACCTCAGCCCCAAAGCTGGCTGACCGCTTTCAGCCCCCTCCCCCACCACAGCCCCCCGGCCGGAGGAGCTCTCGGCCCCCCCACTGCAGCAGCAGTGTGAAGGTGGAATCCAGGGAGCAGGTCCGCTGAGGCCCTGGGTCTGCGCCTGTGAGGGGCGTCGCAGTGTGACTGCTCCGCGGAGCTGGGGTGATGGTGCTCCCTCCCCCCCCCCCCGTCCCGTCTGCGCTTGTGCTCCCTGCCCCTTGCCTGTGCAGACAGTGGATTGAAATGGCTGACTCCTCCCGCCTGTTGTGTCCAAATGGATGGGCTGAGCCGACCTGCTCTTCTCTCCCCAGGGCAAGTTCACCACGGCCAGCGACGTCTGGGCCTTCGGGGTCACGCTCTGGGAGATGTTCACGCTGTGCAAGGAGCAGCCCTACAGCCTCCTCTCGGACGAGCAGGTCATCGAGAACACCGGGGAGTTCTTCCGGAGCCAGGGCAGGCAGGTGAGGCAGCGCCCCCGGCCCCCTCCCTCTCCCTCTTCCTGCCTCTGCTGTCTTTCATCTCTTGCCCCTCCGGCAGCTGCCCCACCCCTCCCCCTTCCCCCCAGAGCTGGGGCATGTAGCCTCGTCCCCTCACTTCCAGGGGACCCCAGAATGTGCACTGGCCTCATAGCCATGCCCGTGGCCCCATCAGGACCTTTAGACCAGCCCCTGCTGCTGTTAAAGGGCAGGGGGAGCCACCGCAGTTGGAAAGTGCTTCCAGAAGCTACTCCAGTGTGAAGCGGTGGGCGCTCAGTCCCGGACTTCGCACGTTTGTGCTCTTCGCTTAATCGTGAAAAGCCCGGAGTGGCAATGAACCCAGCCACTCCCCTTTGTAACTGCTGGTTCGGCTTTCTCCTTGCAACTTTGATAAGTTTCAAATGCTGCATTTTAATAATATCAAAACAAAATATTGCTCCGTTATCAAATGAACTGTGGAGATTTTAACTTCTTGTGCGTGTGTGTTGATTTGGAACAATCCTTTAAAACCTGTCCTTTCTGGAGGAGGGTCTTGTTTTCTGGTCAGAGCCCAGCGCTCGCCCGAGCTGACAGCACCCCCACACAGCTAATGCACGTGCATGTATCTGCTTCTTCTTGGTGGGGCTGACACAGAAAAGGACAGTGGAACTTTACGTGCCCGGACGAGGTCGCTCCAATCCGTGTTTCGATAAACATGGCTGTTCGCTGCCTTGAGAACCTAGAGCAGAGGCAGCCGACTGTTGTTATTTGGGTAGTGAATAACACTGACGTGCTTCTTTGTTTTCCTGCTTGCAGATCTATCTGTCCCAAACCCCTCTGTGTCCAAACGCTGTGTTTGACCTGATGTTAAAGTGTTGGAGCCGAGATATAAAGGATCGTCCCACTTTTGATATGATTCACCACTTTTTGGTCGAACAAATGGATGGTACTGTTTGACCTGAGCGGCAAAGAGACAAATTGCTGAGAACAGGATGACTTTGGTGGTGTCTCTTGGTGCCTGTTTCTCCCAAAGAGATGGGCAGGCAGCCCTCACTATACGCTCCCTTAGACTGTAATCTCTTTTAAATTGAGAGATCCATGGCAGCTGCTCATTTTATTGGCCATGGTCTGACACACATGACCAGAAGCAACCTATCGTGTTGATAGAAGACTCGTTTCCTGTTCTGCGTATTTTCCTGGGAATACTGTGAGGGGGGTTTCTTTGGCACCCCACGGCTACAGACACCTGTGGACAAAACAAACTGGAGAAGACTTTACAAAGGACTCCAAGCTCTCCCCGAAGAGATGAGAAGAGAAGGACAACAGAGCAGGAGCTAGGACTGGAAGAAAGGATGTGGAAGAAAATCATGGCTCCAGTCTTCTAAAAATATAGAAGCTCCGTGCACGTTAGCAAGCAAGTCAGTATGTCTTTGCTAAAGAAGATATAGGTAATGTAACTAACGAGAAATGAATAGAAAAGGCAGTGGTTCAAGGGACTGGAGAACCAGAGTTAGATGTCGAGACCTTTGGAGGTAGTATGATCAGGGACTGCAGATGATGTGGATAGAAGAGTTCACGCTCATGTCCTTTTACTCCTGTGGTTATTAAGCACTGCGTTTGTCATAGATGTGCCTTTTCCCACACTGGATTTTTATCTTAAAAAAATGAATGTCAAAGGTCGTAGGAAGGTCACTGTAGTAGAGGATCTTCCTTTGGCCTACAAATAAAAGTTTGGGGTAGAGGTTTGTATTGGAAAATAGCTGATACTGTACTACTGTCTCTAGGTAGATTTATTATCCTTATGAACTTGTAGCCAGAATGGACTGATGTGCAATGAATCCTGTATAAATACCCATTAATATGAGATGTCTTGGTCGATGCTGTTGGAGAGTGGGAGAGATGTGCATGTCTGGGGAGGCGAAGTGGGCGAAAGTGGAATCGCTGGGCCGTTTGTCGGAGCCCCGTGCACGCTGAGCACATGGGAGAGACCGCCTCGCCCGGCAGCATCTGCCTCTCTGTGCGGGGTGACTTCTGGGCAGCCTGTGGGACATTCCTGTTCTACCACAGAGGTACACGGGCGCTGGGCCCGTCGGGAGGGCTCCCCCTGGCATCAATAGGAGAGGCAGACGCCCCCGATGCGAATGCCGTTGCTAAGCGATTAGGTCACAGAGTGCTCTTTCCCAAGGATTTATACTGCTCCAAAAATCCTTCCGGAGGGAGGCAAAGAATTCCAGGCCTATGCTGCAGCCGCCTTCCATTGCTGAGTGATCGGCCGTCCAGGCGGATGGCCCTCCGTGTTCTTTTTAATGGACCAAATGAAAAATCTCCCAGAATGGAGAAGGGGAGCATGGAGCACTTCCTTCTCCAGGCTTTTAAATTCTTATAAAGCCCCAAATTTGGAGCCGGAATTTAGTCTGAACCTCTCCTGACCACAAGCCTATTCTGCCCACAGCCAGAGCATGGGCTGGCGTGAGGAGCACTGGGTATTGACAGGAGACCGTCAGGCAAAAGGAAAGTGCCGACCGCTACAGTGAGAGACTAATGAGGACTGTTGTGCGCTAGAAGAAAATCCTGGTGCAGAATTGGCTCCGAACTGTCCTGTGATGCATCCGTACATTTCTGCCGTTTGCTTCTTCGGAGATCAAGTATCCTGAAGTCTGTAACAAAGTTAACCAATTAGATCTCCTATGCAAATAACTGCATCCTGATTGGCTCTTCAGAAGCTAACAGTTTTTCTTGCTTCAGCCAGTCAGTTCAGTCATGCAACGATCTGCTTCCTGGCTAATAGGAAGTAAAAAATCGTTCTCACAGCCACAGGAGAGAGATCTAACTACTTCTGATTTAAAGCATTCAGAATATGCAAGCATCCGCAAACTGGCTTTTTGTGTTTATTCACGTCAGGGTTTAGTTTCCCTCAATTTAAATATTGGCTCATACAACATTTGTCTCTCATATCAATAAATCTTGATGGTAAACTCAACAGAAATGAATTGCTCCTTATTGTCTCAGTTTCTGCTTTGGGAACATATGTCTAGAGCGACAAGCTGTAGTGTTGAATGAACGGCAGTTTGTGACCTTGGAATGAATAGCCATTGGCCGTTGCATGAAATGGACACAGGAGAGTGGTTTTAAGCTTAATTTGAGAAGAAAGGCCTGTCGTTCATGCCGAGTTGACAAGGGCTGAAGGAGGAATGGCAGCATTGTTGTACTAAAATATTGCCCAGGATCTTTTCAGGGGGATAAGGCAAAACACCACATTTATTGGTGACAAGTATCAGAGGGGTAGCCGTGTTAGTCTGAATCTGCAAGAACAACGGCAAGTCCTGTGGCACCTTGTAGACTAACAGATTTATTGGAGCATAAGCTTTCGTGGGCAAAGACCCACTTCGTCAGATGCACGTACTGGAAATTCCAGAGGCAGGTATAAATATACAAGCATAAGAAAAGAGTTCCAATCAAGAGTAAGGCTGGAGATAACGAGGTCAATTCAGTCAGGGAGGATGAGGCCCACTTCTAGCAGCTGATGTGGAGGCGTGAACACCAAGAGAGGAGAAACTGCTTCTGTAGTTGGCTAGCCAGTCACAGTCTTTGTTTAATCCTAAACTGATGGTGTCAAATTTGCAGATGAACTGCAGCTCATCAGTTTCTCTTTGAAGTCTGGTCTTGACATTTCTTTGCTGCAGGATGGCTCCCTTAAATCTGCTATTGTGTGTCCAGGGAGATTGAAGTGCTCCCCTACAGGTTTTTGTGTATTGCCATTCCTGATATCTGATTTGTGTCCATTTATTTTTTTACTTAGGGACTGTCCAGTTTGGCCGATATATATAGCAGAGGGGCATTGCTGGCACATGATGGCGTATGCTACATTGGCAGATGTGCAGGTGAATGAACCCGTGATGCTGTGGCTGATCTGGTTAGGTCCTGTGATGGTGTTGCTGGTGTGTATATGTGGGCAGAGTTGGCACCGAGATTTATTGCAGCGATTGGTTTCAGAGTGGCAGTTACTGTGGTGTGGTGTATAGTTGCTGGTAAGAATTTGCTTCAGGCTGGTGGGTTGTCTGCGGGCAAGGCCTGGCCTGCCTCCCAAGGCCTGTGAGAGTGGGGGATCATTGTCCAGGACAGGTTGTAGATCGCTGATGATGCATTGGAGAGGTTTTAGCTGAGGACTGTAGGTGATGCCAGTGGTGTTCTGCTATTTTCTTTGTTGGGCCTGTCTTATAGCAGGAGGCTTCTGGGTATATGTCTGGCTCTGTTGATCTGTTTCCTCACTTCCTCAGGTGGGTACTGTAGTTTCAAGAATGCTTGGTGTCGATCTTATAGGTGTTTGTTTCTGTCTGAAGGGCTGGAGCAAATGCGGTTGTACTTGTCTGTAAATGATGGATCGTGTGGTGTGTCCAGGATGGAAGCTGGAGACATGGAGGTAGGCATAGCGGTCTGTAGGTTTTCAGTATAGGGTGGTGTTTAGGTGACATCACTTACTTGCACTGTAGTGTCCAGGAAGTGGATCTCTTGTGTATACTGGGCCAGGCTGAGGTTGATGGTGGGGTGGAAATTGTTGAAATCACAGTGAAATTCTTCCAGAGACTCCTTCCCGTGGGTCCAGATGATGATGATATCATCAATGTAGCGTAGGTAGAGAAGGGGCATTAGTGGACAAGAGCTGAGGAAGCAGGTTGTTCCAGGTCGGCCATAAAAACGTTGGCATGTTGTGGGGCCATGCAGGTGCCCATAGCGGTGCCACTGGTTTGGAGGTATAAATTGTCCCCAAATCTGAAATAGTTGTGTCACAGAGCTATCAACATTTATTGGTAATACAGATAGCAATCAACACTTATCATGTGCATTTTATATATTACCCCTCCTCCCCACAAATACACACACACACACATGCACACTCGTCTTCTTGTCGTGGCCAATAGTTGCTCCTTCTAACTGCACTGGCCCAGGTGAGTTAGGTCGGGGAGGGGTGGAGTTGGACTCCTGTCGATCTGCATCGGTGCTCCCATGTTGACAAGATGAAACCCAGGGTCCCCCTGCAAGATTCCTTTGATTTATAGTAGCTCCCCTCGCAAGCAAATCAATCATCTTTGGCATATGCAAAATGTGTGAGAGTCGTCATCTGCATGTGCAGTTAGTCACATGTGGCACCTTCTTCTGGGGGATGTTGCAATGCTGCCACATTCATTTCCAAGGAGGGGGCTTCCAAAAGCAGGCACTTGCTCCTGACTCCCAAGGCGGCCATAGGTCCAGTCTTCTTCCAATGGACCCACTTGACAGGTCTCATTGTTTTTGGATCTGGCTTCCATCCCTTCCCCAACTGTTGCAACTGCCGGGAGCTGCTTGCCTTTCGCCTTATCCATTCACTCAACAGGGCGAGCCATTCAGCAAACGGGGGCCAAAGACATTCTCTTTCCCTTTTTTAGTTTTAGGAACTCTTCTACAAGAGACAGTTTCTATGTCAAAGGACTTGATACAAAGTTAAAAATGTCAGCGAGAGAATGATTAATACCGAGCTGTACTACAGCGTAACCGCAGTGCTCTGATGTCGTGGGTCACCTCCCCCTAAACGTCTCACTTCTTTCCGGGAGTATTTGTGTCCTTGTTTTAGTAGCTCAACACATTCCGGTGGGAGGAACGGTATCAGGGAGCATTACAAGCAACCCGAGGTGGCTGCAGCGGGAGCAGCCAATCAGGGCTCGGGAGGGCTATGTAAAAGGAGTTGCCACTGGAGCCAGTCAGTTCCTTGCTGGAGCTAGAGGGGTGCCCGTGGAGCTCCTGGCTGGCCGAAGGGAGCTCAGCACCATGGACAGCACAGTGCTGGCAGGGACCCGGCAGTAGAGCGCAGCTCTTGGCTGGCTCCTGGCTCTGAACCTGGAGAAGCCTTGTGGTAAGTTAAAGGGACATGGTGGTTGCTATTCTTAGGTCCCTTGGGCTGGAACCCAGAATAGCGGGTGGGCCTGGGTCCATCGCCCATCCCCTCCCCCCATGGGGAACGGACCTACAGTCAAACAGCAAGAAACCCCCCAAGAGGGACTAAGCTACCTAGTGGCCCAGGTAGAGCTTGGGCCAGAATAGGCCAAGAGGCATGAGATCAGACACATCCTACCAGCCAGGCACGCATGAGAGGCGTGTGCCCTGCTGCTACATTTGGTACCAGAAGTGGGATCCTTTCGACTGACCCCCAGCCCACAAGAAGCATGGCCATGGAGGAGGCACTCTGCCTATTGGTGGCAGGCCGGCAGCAGACCCAGGCCCTGCTCCTCAAGTTAATGGAGAATGTGCTGAGGCAGCAGGAGGCCCAGTTCATAGTCAAACAACAATGGTAGGAGGGAGAGAAACGATCCAAGCAGTACAGTAAACGGAGAGGGGTGCACCAGGGCTGGCGAACGAGGGCTTCTAGACGCAGAGGGGCACTGTAACAGCAGGGGGTCCAGGGAGCCCTGCAGCCTATGGCAAGTACTATTTGGAAGGAGCTAGGAGAACCGGTTGTCTGCTACCGCTGTGACCAGCCCGGGTATATTAAAAGGAACTCCCCGGTCATGTAATGCAACTACTCAAACTGTTAGAGTGGGACCAATCAGTAGGGGGTGTAACCCAAAGATCAGGGTGCTTGCTGTAGGTCAGCTGGAAGGAACGGTAGTGGAGGGTCTGGTAGACTCAGGGTGTAGGTACATCTTGGGTTGGGAAGACCAGCCTGGACTGACACTTCCCATGTCTCTTACGTGTATGGGGAGACCCCGAGCCTGTCCCATGGCAGAATGAGCTGGAGGTGCAGGGCTAGAGAGCTAGATTCCAGGTCAGCATGGTCCAGGAGCTCACAGAGCCAGCAATCTTGGGGAAGACCTGAGTGTGTGACTCAGCCCTTGTGTGGGAAAGACCTGGACAGCAACCCGGGACTGAGAGGGTCTGGGCCCAGATGAGGAAGAAAACCCAATTTTCTCTGGAGGTGGGAGACAGGGGAGGGATCCCTGTTGTGTTCCCTCCCTCGGTGGCTCCGGGCACTGGCCACTGTGGGCAGACAGGATACTGGGCTGGATGGACCTTTGGTCTGACCCAGTCTGGCCACTCTTATGAGGAGCCAGGGTAAGGAGACCCCAGGAAAGCCCCCAGAGACGAGACCACGATGCCCAGAACACGAGGGACCTGCTGAGGAAGCACCGACAAGAGTTGGAGGCCAATGTTTCTCCTGGGAAAGCCAACGGGCCTGAGTAGAGCAGGCGCTGGCCTGGGCCCCGACCAAAGCCCAGGCTCAGAGGGAGCAATGCCTGGTTTTGCAGGAAGCACTGACCCAGGCCCAGAGGGAGAGGACTGAGGCCCAGCAGGGAACAGCGGGTTCCCCGACAGAGCTCGGTGCAGGATGCTGTGGGGGCTCCATCCGAAATACTCAGGTGCTAACATTTCCTTACTGGACCGGGCGTTCCATTCACATCAGGCTCTGGGTCTCAAATCCCAGGGAGAAAAGCATCCCGCGGCCCCACCGGGATAGCCACGCCCAGTGGGCAGGCAGAGACCCGTGGCTAACACAGTATCACTGTACAACGCCCGTGTTCCTCACAGTGACCAGAACAGGAGCAGCCAGAGGGCTGGAGGGAATCCTAGCGACAGATGGATATTAGGGCGGGCAGAGACCTCAGGCGTCATCCAGTCCAGCCCCCTGCCCCAAGCAGGACCAACCCAACTCAGTCATCCCAGTCAGGACGTAAACACCTCGAGGGATGGAGATTCCACCCCCTCCCTCGGGAACCCAGCCCAGGGCTTCCCCCTCCTAGGGAAATAGTTTTTCCTAATCTCCACCCTAGACCTACCCCACTGCCACTTGAGCCCATTGCTCCATGTTCTGCCACCTGCCCCCACTGAGAACAGCCTCTCTCCAGCCTCTTTGGAACTTCCCTTCAGGAAGTTGCAGGCTGCATCAAATCCCCCCTCACTCTTCTCTTCGGCAAACCAAACAAGCTCTACCTCGTAGAGCAGAGCAGCCTGTGTGTCTCCGTGGCTCACCAGGATCCTGGCAAGCCTGGGGGTTCTCACAAGGCACGTTTCTGAATGTTTCACTCCGCTGTCAGGCCTTCCAGCATAAAGTGGAAAACTACTGGGCTCTCCTGAACTTACTGCTACTGGCTTGGCCTGCTCAGAGATCACCTTCCAGCCCTCGATTTCATCCCGGCACCAGTTACTGGGGCATGCAGTTCTCCACTCAGCCAGTTCCTCTGCAACCCCCTTGCACACCACCTGTGTTTGAGTTCAGAAGCCAAGGCCCTGAACTGCTGATGCAGTGGCCACAGAAGCAATCTGAGTTTCCCTGTCTGTGGCTGACAGCCTCCTGGTGACAGGCCCCTAGATCCCGACTGATGACCAATGTGCAGCTGGGTCAGGAAGTGGTTCTCCAAAAGCAGGGAGTGTCCATGGAGGCACCTGGCAACAGGACCTGGCTGCTCCAGAAAGTTTGAACTGGCAGCTTCCAGCCAATTGAGCCCACAGTGGTGGAAGCTGAATGGCCAGCGAGGCCGTTTTTACTGTGTACGCAGCACTGGGGCAGCCTGAGGAGGATTAATCTGGTTAGTGTGTTTGGAACACGATACTGAACTTCAACAAAGTTCTGAGAAGTAAAAAATTCTGCCTCATTCATGGAGCCACGAGGGTTTGCAGTCCCATGACTTAGACAGGCTCGAAAACCTTTCCTGTTAGGACACAGGTTGTGGGTCAGTTATGCTATAGGTTGTATAGAGCACAGGTTGTAGGTTAGTTAAGCTACAGGGAGCACTCTTTTAAAAGCGAGCTAGCTAACATGATTTGAAGCACCTTGTACAGACACAGTTTAATAACTTTACAGTCATGTTAGCTGGGTATGTTGTACTGTCAGTGAAAGCTACATGACATAGGCTACTACACAACCTGCTAGCACAACTTTAAAGGTGCTAAACTGTGCCTACAGCGGTGTTCAGGGGCTTTGCCCGTTACACTAACACAAGTAAGGTGGTCAAATCTAAGGAAAGCCCTTCTGTTCATCATCCTGGCCCAACCCTCGGGTCACGGCTGTGCTTGGCCCGTTGTCTGGATCAACCTACACAGACAAGTGGTGAGTTCAGGGCTTCGTGTGGTGTGAAGTGCAATGAGTCTATTAAATTTTCTGGCTCTGCTGCTGCTGTGGCATCTTCACAATGGTTGCCAAGGCAACTCAGTTGCCTTGGCCTCACCCTGTATCTGAAGCTGCCCCTTGTAAGTTGAAGACCCAAGTACCGATGCGGAGCAACCATGAGTGACCCACCGAAAAGCAGCCTCTTCACCCCTGACCCTTACTACATCCCGGGGTGAGTTCTGCCTCGCACAGGGAACTTAGCACTTAGTGGAGGAAGGAACTTGCTGTAATGGAGGGCGGGGGGGGGGGGGGGGGGCAGGGCGGTGGGACGTGTTCACACGAATTGTGATCTTTATCCTGATAGAATTAAACTCTCCGTTTAAAAGTGCACTGACCGAGGCAGGGGAACATTAGTGCCTGATGTAGTTAAAGGTGCTATAACATGCTAGAGAATGAAGTGAGGTCTGGCATTTCCTAGCCTGGGAGAGCTGGACTTTGCAACGTCAACGTTCTTTTAACATGGCTTTCGGGTGTGCAGTATGCACGTGTGTATGCCTGGCTGGGAGGGGGGGTTTAATGCACATGCATGTTGTAGATGGGGCTGCTTGCAGATCTTAGTAGGGTTGCCTGACACGTCCTTTCATTAGACACTATTTTCAATAGCTCATGACTTTCATTGTCTGGGCTGGAGTTTTCCATGCAGGGCATCTGTTTCGGGATTTGCTTCGGCGATCTTCCACCCAAATGGTCCATGTGTTTCCAAGAACCGAGCTGAGGAAAAAGGTTTTGCCCACAGTAAATTCTGGTGTCTCTTTCTTTTAGAGCCTACTGCTCTATGCTTTGGAGCCAGGTGTGAAATTCCTTTTCCCATCCCTTTGACCAAGTCAGAAGACTTTGAAAACCTGCAGGTTACATGTGCTGGAGCTTTGCAGCCTTCCCCTGCACTGAGCAGGCTGGTCTGGTCTGTCCCTTTAATTGCGGGTCTGGGCTGGGCCAGAGACAGAACCACGACATGAAAGCATGGAGTCTAACTCTGCTGCTCTCGATTGAGGACAAGGAGCATGGGGGACGTGACTAGGGACTGGGAATAGATGTGGACAGGCTGGGCAAGGAAGGTGGGACTGGAAACAAGGAAGGGCAGGAGAAATAGGGGGATGGGGAGGAGACAGATTTGATCAGGATCTGGAAGGAGGGGAACTGGGACTGGCTGGACATGGACCCTGTGCATAGGAATAGGGGATTGCTACAGGCTGGGGACCGACTGGCTAAGCAGCAGTTCGGCAGAAAAGGCCCTGGGGATTCCAGTGGATGAGAACCTGGCTCTGAGTCAACAGTGTGTCCGTGTAGCCAAGCAGACTAGCGCCGTAATAGGGTGCATGAGGAGGAGCATTGCCAGCAGATCTAGAGAAGTGATTATTCCCCTTTATTCAACTCTGGGGAGGCCACATCTGGAGTATTGTGTCCAGTTCTGGGCCCCCCACTACAGAAAGGACGTGGACGCATTGGAAAGGGTCCAGTGAAGGGCAACCAAAATGTTGAGGGGGCTGGAGCACATGGCCTATGCAGAGAGGCTGAGCGATTTGGGTTTGTTTAGTCTGCAGAAGAGAAGAGTGAGGGGGGATTTGATGCAGCCTGCAACTACACAAGGGGGGGTTCCAAAGAGGCTGGAGAGAGGCTGGTCTCAGTGGTGACAGAACAAGGAGCAATGGGCTCAAGTGGCAGTGGGGGAGGTCTAGGTTGGAGATTAGGAAAAACTCTTTCCCTACGGGGGTGGGGACGCCCTGGTCTGGGTTCCCTGGGGAGGGGGTGGAATCTCCATCCCTAGAGGTGTTTAAGTCCCAGCTGGACAGAGCCCTGGCTGGGCTGATTGAGTTGGGGTTGGTCCTGCTTTGGGCAGGGGCTGGACTCGATGGCTCCTGAGGTCTCTTCCAACCCTAATTTTCTATGATTCGGTGATTTGGTAAGCGAGGTGCCAAGCAAACAATATGTATTGCAATATGAACAAACGTGGAATTCAACGTCTAGGAACAATGCACGTAAGTCCCACTTACAGGATGTGGACTCTATCCCGGGCAGCAGTGACTCTGAAAAGTGGACAAGTAGCTGGACACGAAGGCTCTGTGGTGCTGTGGCCAAGGGCTAATGTGCTATCTGGATGCATAACTAGGGGACTCTCAAGTATAAGACGGTACGTTATGGGACCTCCGCATTTGGTGCTGGTGCAACCGCTGCTGAAGTACTGTCCCTGTTCCTGTCCGCACACGCAAAGGTGCTGATTGCAGCTCTGCCCGTGGGTGCTGTTGGGGCGGCGTCTGTGTTGGGGAAGGATGGGAGTAGACGCTCTGCCAGATTGCGGAGCAGGCTATTTTCAGCATCTTTCTACACTCCTTTCATATCCGAGTTACTGAATGTGTCCACCTTTGGAATCTTTCCCACTTTAGTAATTATTGCCAGAGTCCAGTGGCAAAACCAGTATGTGATTAATCACGTAATTAAAGACTGTCATCATGAACACACATCAGAGAGTGGAATTAACCTTTTGGTGTGTGATATGTGTTGCTATAGGATAGGAATTGTCTGGGTTTTGTTTGTTACTAAAGATGTCCTCGAGTGGCGTATTGCCAGGTTTTGTCTTTGTTTGTTGTAGTTAAGCTCAGCTTAACATTTATTTGTAATATTTCATAGAGTCCAAGCTCCCAGGTACATATGCTGTGATCAAATCACCTTGAACCTTCTCTTTGTTAAGTTAAATGGATTCAGCTCCTTGAGTCATTCACCTGAAGACGTTTTCTAATCTTGTAACGGGCCTTAGAGACACAGGATTGCTTGAGGCAAAGGAGCAAACAAACCGTGTAGTCACACGTTGGCTCTGAACAAAAGCACCAACACAAAATGATTTTCTTCGTGGTCTAGTGAACTGAGCCATAGTAACACAAATATCTGAAATGCCAACTCAGCGGAGGTGCCAGGCGCCCTGTGAGCAATTCACTTGCTACTTGGTTACAATTCTGTTTGTTGCAGCAAACTTTGGTTCTAGTTGTTGTTACAGTGTGACCATGGGCTGTTAAGAGCAACTTGCTATTGGCATCTGTCTGTACACTCGGTGTCCTTAACTCCCTACTAGAATAGTGATAGAAATGTAGCCGTGTTAGTCTGATTTAACTCCCTACTAGACTGTATCTTCCTAGAACTTTTCCTTGAAACACAAATCACTTATGTATTTTTACAGCATGTTACTGGAGTCTTTTGAAATCCCCTTCTTATAGCAGAAGGGCAGGAATTGTTTAAAGGTAAAAAGCTCTTTTTGTTCATTTTGAGACCACAAGTAAACCCAGAGCATTTGGAGAGTGTCCAGTATTCGCTGTTCTTACAGGCTGCGATCGCAAACCCAAACCGGAGTGTCAGGCCGTCTGGAGGGGCGCACGACCATGAAGACGTGAAAACCGGGCAGACACCCCAAACTAGTGGCATGTTTAATTAGACCTGACTAATCCGCTAACAAATGCAGACTCCTAGGTCACTGTAACAGCCTTACTCTGAGGTCACAGATACTCCCTTGGGGCTCTCCAGTCTATGCTGCCACCTGGGCAAACTAGACTTTGTGATACATGGTCACTTACACTGAAATCACAAGATATCCCTGTGACGGACCCCCCCTCCCCCATGCTTTATGAAATGGATTCATGAACATGAATATACATAACTCAAAGGTGGTTTGAGCGAATTATTTCATGTAACCCATTGATCTTCATGTCATGATCTGCTGGTTCTGTGTCTCTTACTCTGTTGTATGTGTCATTTGTGTGTGTAAAATTAGACACATGGAGGGGGGATACTTTGTGAGTTTCAAATGTGTGAATGGGAGACATGGAGGGTGTTACCTGCAACTTCTAGATGAGCCACTGGTCAACAATCTTTTGTCCTTAAGTCTGAGCAGGGGTTGGTAGGGAGGGGCCTCAGCTCCTTAACACAAGGAGTAGGAAAGGAGAGGCCTGGGTCTTTTGACGGGGCTGCCCCTGAAGGAAGGGGCCAAGGACCCCAGGGTGTGGAGGACAGCCCTGGTTTGGAGGGGCAGCTGGAAAAGAAGTTTTAGGGTCTGAGTCCATCACAATCCTGGTTGCTTCCAGTCCTGAGAGACTAGTCACTTACCCCAGATCAACTGGTCCCCAGATCTTACATCCAAGGGCCAGGCAAGGGCTGGCAGAGTCCTAAGCAGTTGGTTGGGCCAGCTAACAGACTGCAGTGCTGAGGAGCTGACACCCAGTTTAGTAGCTGCACTTTTCTCTCTAGCTGCGAGAGCCTAACAAGGCAACTTAGAATTCTGGCCTCCCCGAGAAAGCCTCCCCCACCCCCACCCCCGCCCCCACGTTCAATAGGCACACGGGGCTTTTCACAGCAACGTGTGGGCATGTGCATATTCTGATCCATACGCATCTTACTGGCGCATCCCGCACGCTTGAACTCACACGACCCCGCCTCGCACTCTTTGGGATACATGCAGCCGTCACAGGGAAACAAATTGTTCTGTTCATCTGCTGAAACGTTTGTCGCTGCCAAACCAGTAAGCCCCAGCCTGTGATTCCCTCCTCAGCTACGAGGGGTTCTACCCTCAGATCCGCTACCAGATTGGAGAAACCTACGGCAAAACCACCTCCCGCCTGCTGACAGACCCGAGTGTGCGGAAGAGCCCTTGTTCTGTGCTCGCACCTCTGGGGAAGCCACGGTTCATAGAGGACTTTAGTGGAACAAACCATCCTTCAACCCAGATGCTCGATCAGAACTACAGTTACTTTCCCGGATACAGTGGTGAGTGAAACTCAGGACTTTGTGCAAACATGCACGTAACAGGACGTTCCGCCGGCTGAAGTCGGAGTCTCACCTAGGTGACCTGGGTTTGTGTTTATGGTATTTGGACCCGTGGGAACACGTTTCCATGCAACAGTCGCAGCTTCATGATTAGTCTCCTTTGGGTCTCATTGCAGAGGCTGGTGGTGTTGATGGCTGTGATGTACCAGCAATCAGACTAGAGGATCCAGTGGCCCTTCTGGATTTAAACTCTGTGAAACTGACACTGAATGAGCCGTAGAGCCTATGTCAGAAACAGAACAGTAGAGGCAGCAATATAGACCCAGAGAGAGGCACTGGCTTGGGATCGAACAGGGAGGGTAATTAGCTATTGGAACAACTTCTCAAGGGTCACGAGCAATTTTTAAATCAAGATGGGACATTTTTCTAAAAGATGCACTTGCTTCCAGGCTGTTCTTGGTCTGTGCTATGCAGGATGTCAGGCTGGATTATCACACCGTCTAAGATTCCCCCTCCCCATTCGATGGACCTCTCGTTCTCCTGTTGCCAAGGGAGGACAACACGTGTCCATGGGTGGTGGGTGAAGGCCCAGCTGGGGAAGGCAGCTAAAGCCCTGTCCCTTCTGCCTGAGACCCCGCCCCTTGAGCCACGCTCCGCCCAACTCCAGCCCTGATCCTTCCTGGCCATTCAGAAGGCCAGGCTGCTGCACCATGGCCCCAGCCCTTTTTCATACATTGTGAGACCAGAAGGAACCACTGTGATCCTCTGATCTGACCTTCTGTATAACACCGGCCCCAGAACTCCCCCCAAATAACTCCCAGACCGAAGCTTTTAGAAAGACCCTCTTTGTTGCTCAGATTAGCAGAAGAACCCACCAGAACTCTTGGTAAGTTGCTCCTAGTTAATTTCTCACCATTAAAAATGATGGGCAGTGGGCGCTGGGTTGTTGCCATAAGCCCTAAATCCAGCATCTCATTCAGTCCATGACTTTTTTTGTGTCCGGAAAAGTTATGAATTTACACTCCAGGCTCTTTGGTTTCTCTGTGGTGAAGGCCCTAAGGAATGAGACTGCGCTAGCTAGGGTGTTGTAATGGGTCGGATTGGGGGACCCCTGAGGGTCTTGGCTCTCACATGCCTCAACCTGCTCCTGGCTCTTCAGCACTGCTTCAGTGAATGAGGCAGCTTCTGATGGGTCTGTTCTCTGGGCGCAGCGGGGACCCCTCCGCGGTGCTCACAGGGCAAAGGAACAGACCTTGAAACGGGCACTCTCCTTCCTCATATTGCTTCCACCTACGTATTCCTGCACGGGGCCCTGCTGAACTCATGGTCCGTTTGGGTCAATTCCACAGCCGAAGGATTTTTAAATTCATACCTTTCCTGATTTTGGTTATTTAAATCTGAAATTGAACAGTGTTGTAACTGCAGGGTCCTGACCCAAAAAGGAGTTGGGGGAGTCTGCAAGGTTACTGTAGGGGGGCGCTGTGATACTGATCCCTTGCTGGGGCTGCTGCCTACAGAGCTGGGCAGCTGCAGCAGCTGGCTGGGAGCCCAGCTCTGAAGGCAGAGCGACAGCCAGCAGCAGCACAGAAGTAAGGGGGCAGGGCATGGTGGTGTTATCCGTATTCATGTGCTGTTGCCTGCAGAGCTGGGCCCTCAATCAACAGCCACCACCAGAGTCACCAACATGTGGGGGGTGCACACTGGGGCTCAGCAATTTCAAATGGCCTGAGTCTCCCAGCTGCTGCCACCCCTCCTGCAGTAGCAGCTGAAGCCCAAAGTCCTTTAAATTGCTGCCAGAGCCCCAGGCAGGGCTGGCTGGGAAGGCTCTGCCCCCTTCCACCTGAGGCCCTGTCCCTTCTCGGGGCTCGGAGCCAGGCCCCCTCCACCTTGCCCAGGGCCTGGCGAAGTCTGTTGGCCTCTCTGGCCACTACTCTCCGGCACCCCGCTCTGAAGGCACCAGTGCCGATGTGTAAGTGTATTGCCACGGTTACTTTCAGAGCAGGGCACCTGGCCAGCAGCCTTGCTCTGTAGACACCCAGCTCCGAAGGCTGCACAGATGTAACGATGGCTCCCTACCCCCCCAGCAAGTCCCATGTGGGTCAGGACCCCCAGTTTGAGAAACCCTGGTCTCCCCCATGGGTGCTGCATAGCACATGGTAAAAGCACAGAAAAGGCCATGAGTCATGTAGGGCCCCATGCATGTGCTTGGCTTGTTCTCTTTTACAGGGTTCACCCCCTACCAAAATGCCCAGTTCGGAACATGCCAGCCAACACCCGCCACTGGCTCGAGAGCCCCGCTGCTAATGCTACTGCCGGCAAAGGGACCACCGTCATGGGCAGACACAGACACACAAAGTGAGCAGAGAAAATATACCCCCTGCCACCCTGGCATCCGACTGGCTTGTGGGCATGGATGGAAGAGTCCGTCCCCGCCTGCTGGCACGCCCCTGGCACCTGAGCCGGAGGAGAGGCCAGCACCGTGCCAGCCTGACATTGCCCTGGCATGTGGGCAGCAAAAGAGCCACGGACCCTGCCATCCTGACATTGCCCTGGCATGTGGGCAGGGATGGAGGAGCACCCCCTGCCTGCGCGGAACCACACAGGTAGGTGGGCCAGGGTGGGAGAGGGCGGGCTTGGAGAAGTTTGCTGTGTTCCGGTGGCTTGACCCAGGGAGTGATCTGGGTCACGCTGGCTTGGTGCAGCCTTGGAGAAGGGCTGTGTGCCAGTCTGCCACGCCCCAGGCCTGTGTGCATGGGAGTCCCTGCCGTACCTCCAGCACCCAGGGGTGGCTAACAGTGGAGTTCTCTGCCCAGGTCTGTGCACACCAAGGCTCTTGCTGCTCGCACACTGTGTGTGGAGAGGGACCTGCTGCTGCGCCGATGGGTGCTGAGGAGTTCACCCTGCCATGGTGCAAATGCAGCAGAGGTTCCTGAGCGTGGGCAGAGCTCCCTGCGATTCTGGCATTACCAGGCGCTGCCTGCAGGAGAGGGGAGCTGGAATGCTAGTGCCCAGGTCTGTGGGCGAGGAGGAGAGTTCGGTGCCTCTCTACAGTTCACAGATTCATAGACCTTAATGCTGCAATGGCCCCCTAGGATCACCTAGTCCAGGGCTACTCGACGCGCGGCCCTCGGGTCGGACCCTTTGAACATGGCCTCCACCGGGAAACGCCCCACAACGGCGAGTCAGCTGAATGGTCTTTTAGAAGTTCAATTCCTGGACTGTCAGTGCTCGTTCCAAGTGCTGTCATGTGGGTGGAAATGGGGTAACTGTTGCATTTCAGTAATGTCAGCAGAACGGACTTAAATGGGGCCTGTGTGTTGCGTGGTCTTGCCTTAATCTTTGTATTTATGCCCGTCAGTGTGAAAGAAGCTATTTGCATATATTTGCATGTCTATGCACCCCCTCTTGAGTAGTGGCCCTCGGCATGTGCTGTGAGTATCATTGTGGCCCCCGGGGCCCTGCTCTAGTCTGACCTCCCACGAGGCACAGGCCGCAGAACCTACCCCAGGGAGTCCTGCATCGAGCCCAACAACCTCTGGGTGCTAGAGCAGATCTAGAAAAACATCCAGCCTTTCTCTAGGAGCTCTCAGTGATGGAGAATCCCCCCAGACGGTGATGAGTGGATGCAATGGTCAATGTCAGAGCGCAGGCCGCGAGAGCGCACCCACCATGCTCCTCACGACGGCACCGGGGCAGGGGGCGGAGCCACAGGTGGATTTAGGCACCTCCCTCCCGGTCAGGAGTCTCAGCTACGAGACAGGTGCCGATTGCCAGGTCAGCCCCTTCCCCCGAGTCATGGAGCAGTCCCCACTGTAGCCCATAGGCCAGGGCATTCCCCTAGATGGTTTCAAATCTGTCTGATGTGAAGCAGAGACCTGGACCCCGTTCTGTCCTCTCCGTGGGCGTGTCCTAACTGCCCAAGCCACGGCGCACTGAGGAAGGCTCGTCCCCTCGCTCTCACTTGCTGCCACGGTCGCACTTGCTACTAGAACTAAATCTTCCTTGAAGCCGAGACTGGACGCCGAGGGTCCCTCCAGCTCCTGGGCCCTAAGCACTGAGCTGCAGAGTTATTTTTACCCTCTCTCCAGCCCAGCAAATCTGTAATTACTCTCTTCAGCTTAGCCAAGAGAAGGCCGAGAGGTGACTGGATCATTTGGGGGCAGGCTGCTGGCCTGTGTCAGGCAGGAGCTCAGACTGCATCCTCGCACTGAAATCTATGGAGCTGTGCCAAGGGCTCGGAAAGGGGAAGGCCCAGGGGCCACCACTTTTAAAAGTACCTCAGGGGGAAGACATGGGGTCAGGACAGGGTGTTGGCGGGGGGAAGGTGGGGCAGGCGTGAGGCCTGGGGGGAGGAGTCAGGGCAGGGTGCTGGGGGGAAGGTGGGGCAGGCGTGAGGCCTGGGGGGAGGAGGCGGAGTCAGGACAGGGTGTTGGGGGGGAAGGTGGGGCGGGGGTGAGGCCTGGGGGGAGGAGGCGGAGTCAGGACAGGGTGTTGGGGGGGAAGGTGGGGCGGGGGTGAGGCCTGGGGGGAGGAGTCAGGGTAGGGTGCTGGGGGGAAGGTGGGGCGGGCGTGAGGCCTAGGGGAGGAGACAGGGCAGGGTGCTGGGGGGAAGGTGGGGCGGGGGTGAGGCCTGGGGGGAGGAGACAGGGCAGGGTGCTGGGGGGAAGGTGGGGCGGGGGTGAGGCCTGGGGGGAGGAGTCAGGGTAGGGTGCTGGGGGGAAGGTGGGGCGGGGGTGAGGCCTGGGGGGAGGAGTCAGGGTAGGGTGCTGGGGGAAGGTGGGGCGGGCGTGAGGCCTAGGGGAGGAGACAGGGCAGGGTGCTGGGGGGAAGGTGGGGCGGGGGTGAGGCCTGGGGGGAGGAGTCAGGGTAGGGTGCTGGGGGGAAGGTGGGGCGGGCGTGAGGCCTAGGGGAGGAGACAGGGCAGGGTGCTGGGGGGAAGGTGGGGTGGGCGTGAGGCCTGGGGGGAGGAGGCGGAGTCAGGACAGGGTTTTGGGGGGAAGGTGGAGTGAAGTTGGGGCCTCAAGGAAGAGGCGAAGTGGGAGCGGGACCGAGGAGGCGGGGAGGAGCAGGGCAGGGCCACAGTCCAGGTACAGTAATTCCTCATTTAACACGTGCCCGCTTAACACGATTTTTTTTTAGGGAACATTTTTTGAATGACACGCCCATCCCCAGAATAACATGGTTTCCCCAGCCGGCCTGTTGCTGGTGGCTGCGTGGGGCTTCCCCCGCCTCCCTGCAATGCGGGGCGGAGGGTTCGCTGCTCGCCACACCGTTCCCCACTGACCCCCCCTCGCTGGATGCAGTGCGGGTCCTGGCAGACCCGTCACAGGGGCATACTCCCAACCCAATCCCCCTCCCCTCTCCTCCCCTTCCCTTCCCCAGAGCCAAACCCCTCCCCTCCCTGCTGTAACCCAGTCCCTTTTCTCCCTCAACCTTATGTCCCGGTCCCAACAGACACCCCCGCTTGAAACGCAACCCCCACCTTTCCATTTTCAATGGGAAAATTGACCCCGCATAACACGTTTTCACTTAACACGATCATTTTCTGAAACATACCGATAGTGTGAAATGAGGAATCACTGTACTAGTGGCCTCCCCAGTGCAGTTACTTGGGCCCGGGGCGGTGCGGGGGATGTGTCAGTATTACGCTGGCACTCTCTGGCTGTGCACATGGCCCTCAGGAAACAGTCAGGCTGTGTTACCATTGGCCACCGTGGAATTTTCCGAATGACACCAGCAGTCTGGAGGTGCATGAGCGTGAAGTGAACTCCTGGCACAGAACTGCAGGGTGGGCATGCAGGAGACTTTTCCATGCCCGCATTCTGGTTTTTTGAACCACTTCCTGTTTCTCTGTAAATGGTTTTTGCCTTTTGTTCCTTCTTTGGAGAAAAAAAAGTCTCTGGTCTCTCACCCTGCAGGAGTGAATCGGGCAAGTCCCCTGAGCAAAGTCATTCATTACGGGGCAGCTCCGCTCAGGACTAGCAAGGAAGATCGGTTTGCAGCGGGTACGTCCGCCTAGCAGCCACACCCCCATGGCCGTGTGTCTTGGAGCCAGAAGTCAACTGACAGCCAGCCGCCCAGGGCTTGTGTGAGGGGGCTAAAAACAGCTGTTCAGGCTGGGGCTGAGCCCAGGCTCTGAGACCGTCTCTGCTTGCCAGGTCTCACAGACTGGACAGGGACACGGCTAGCTTCAGCCCTGGAGCAAGAGCCCAGGTTAACTGACCAGGCCTCTGAGACTCGCTGCTCCAGGGAGGGGAGGTTGCTGTGTCGACGTATCCTGTCTGTATCTAATCGGCTCTGCTGCTGGTTTTAGGGAGCGAGCTGAGACTTTGCTGCGTTGTATTCCTTTGAATCCCCGGCACCAGCCCGCTACAGGAGAGGCTATTCCTGGCAATGCGTGGGAAGGATTCCTTGAAGGGGACAGTCAGTCAGGCTTGTGTCAATCTGGCGAAGGCTGAGCCGAGGCGATTTTCCCATGTACGCCAGTAGCAGTGTTGGTTGTAGACCCCAGGAGTCCTGCAACCTTGTCCCTTGTTCTAAGCACTGGATTACAGGACAGATTTTCAACAGATTTCAGCACTTAACCCGCATCCATTATTCTCAGCTGAACTTTTGAAAATCTGCCCTGTCTCGCCAGCGGCTCTGCCATGCTAGTGACTCCACAAGAGGGGCTCAGAAGCGTCCACGTGTTAAAGCAACAGTAAAGGCTTAAAACTGGAGGCAGCCGATGTGAGCTGTTGGCTCTGGCCATGCTGGGAGCAGAAGAGACCTGGGGCAGGACGATTTCATGGGCCCTTGTTTTGCTTTGGTTTTAGCCAGTCAGGATAGAGGGGGTGCCTTTGCCTGCCATGACTGAGACGGTGGATGTGAGCAGATACAATATTCTCCCCAAACTGGACGCCCCAAACCTTATCCAACGGAAAGCCATTTCAGGTAGGTGAGGACGAGGCCCAGTGCCGGGCTGGCCCAAGCAGCTACTCTGCCAATTCACTGCAAGAATGACAGAAGCCATGTTTCCAAAAGGCCATAGGGTGGGAACTATCTGAGTTTAAAATGTAATCTACAGTTGGTTTAAAAAAATGGGAATTTGCCTACAATAGGCCGTTTAGCAAGCACAGCTAATGTCCCACCTGCGCCTGCTCACGCAGGGCTCCGTGCAGAGGGCACCGGAGTGTTCTCGGGCAGTAAATGTGCTCTCTTGTCTTCACCCAAAGGCTACACTGGATTCGTACCACGCTTCACCTGGATCATGGGTGTGAACTACCTCCAGGGCGTGAACGATGCCATGAATGAATTTGACAGAAATCAGGTAAATGAGGGCATCGGCACACTGATGTAGGCCTGCACCCAGATCTCACTGGGAGTCTTTGCTGTAACAGAGAACGTGCCCCTAAAGGCTTGGCTGAAGATCTGTCATTTGCTGTACCTGATAGCAATGGACTGGAAAGCCGCTCCATTCCTCATTTATCAGCTGAGCAAAGGGACGGTGGTTCTGGATTGAACACGCAAGGTGACTGGATAATATCTCAGGGGGCCAAGCTCTGTGGCTGTACAGACAAGCTTCCAGGCTCCACAAAGGCCCTCGAGTCTGTGAATCTCACAGTCACTTCAGCGCTCTCCTAGAAGGGCTGCTTCTGGAGGTGCAACAGAGAAGCCCAGGGCCAAGGGGGCTGTCCACAAGTGAGAGCATCTGACTCCCTGAGTCTGGCGCGTGTGTGGAGCGTGTTGGTTACCTTGGCAGTGCCCTCCATCACATGCCGGTGATAAATGAGACTAGGATTCAGAACCCGTCCCTGAGGAAATGCTCGTGCCTGAATCTGGCCGCCCCCTAAAGTGACTGTCGGGTGCTTCTTTGCATGTCGGTTACTCGGGTGGAAATGAGACGGCGGGTTTTTGAACATGTGATCAGAGCTGCTGTAACACCAGTGAATCGGGGTCGTTCTTTGAGCTGCAGGTGCAGATGCGTATTCCGCCAGGCGGGCGTGCATCTCGCTCTGCCTGGCAGGGTACGCTAGCACTGCGCACATTCCCTTTGCTCCTCCTAGCCCCTCCCTGGTGATTCAAGGGCCGTGCGGCTCCGATCCCTCTCCCTTCCTTTGCTCCAAAAGCCAGAACTGGAGACACTGGGCAGAGGGGAGCCCTGGGAAAAGCATGTCTGCAGCTACACCTCAAAGCCCAGTAATGCTGGCTGCCATACAAAATGCTGGGGATGCCCTTTCCCTGCCTATGGCTGGGGGAGGGAGGGGAAGGGAAGAAGGGGGCTCACTGCCTGTCCAGGGAGGATGAGCGCTCCAAGCTGCCCAAAGAAAACCAGTGACATGCTTTTCAGCAGACGACTGTTGTGTTGCTGGGGCTTCCGCCCCTGCAGGGTTGGTTGGGAGAAACAGTGGCACAGCGTGGTGCAGCTCGTCATTGTAATCCAACTGTGACTTGACTGCTGCTGTCCGGCTGTGCCCTGGCGAGCCGGGCATCCCTCTCGCTGCAGTCCGGCTGTGCCCTGGCGAGCCGGGCGTCCCTCTCGCTGCTGTCCGGCTGTGGCCTGGCGAGCCGGGCGTCCCTCTCGCTGCTGTCCGGCTGTGGCCTGGCGAGCCGGGCATCCCTCTCGCTGCTGTCCGGCTGTGGCCTGGCGAGCCGGGCGTCCCTCTCGTTGCTGTCCGGCTGTGGCCTGGCGAGCCGGGCGTCCCTCTCACTGCAGTCCGGCTGTGCCCTGGCGAGCCGGGCGTCCCTCTCGCTGCTGTCTGGCTGTGGCCTGGCGAGCCGGGCATCCCTCTCGCTGCAGTCCGGCTGTGCCCTGGCGAGCCAGACATCCCTCTCGCTGCTGTCCGGCTGTGCCCTGGCGAGCCGGGCGTCCCTCTTGCTGCTGTCCGGCTGTGGCCTGGCGAGCCGGGCGTCCCTCTTGCTGCTGTCTGGCTGTGCCCTGGCGAGCCGGGCGTCCCTCTCGCTGCAGTCCGGCTGTGTCTAGTGTCCCAGCATCAGCTCCCAATCTGACCTTGCATTAGTTTCAGTTTTTTGTTTGTTGTAAATGTGTGGGTAACACTTGCATAAATTTGTGCTGCAACACTTTGTGCTTGAAAATAAAAGCTCCTCTTTGTTCTTTCAGTCTATGTTAAGAAACCCAGTGTGGAACTTTGGTAAGAGACTACCACAGACATATTGGCCTAATAATAAAATTTACACCAGCGCTGGACTGATGCCTTTCTACACAGGCTTTGTACCAAGTAAGTGGACTGTCTGAGCAAACATGAATCACTGAGATTATTTTAATAATTATTTATACGTGGTAGCCTGAATCCTGGACACTCACGCAAACCCATTGTTCTGGGCCTCCTCAAACAAAGAGATGGTCCATCTGGCAGAAGCTGCAATCTAAATCTGACAAGAGTCAAGAGCAGGATGCAACCAACAGATGAGAGAAGCTCAAAGAAAGAACGAGTCAGTTCTGCTCATGACAGGACAGGGACACAGCACACCTGTTGCCTTATCGCTGCAAAGGTGAGTTTTGAAGGAGGAATGTTTGCAGATGTTTACGGGAAACCCCTTCCAACCATGAAGAGCAGCACAAGAATCGCACTTCAGTGCGTCTTTTAAAATGTAATAAATAGCTGTCCCAGGCAGAGCAGAATCAGGAGTCACCGTCTTGATAGCGACTAGGCAGAGCTGGGTAGTTTGGAGAAAGGCCCCTGTGAATTAATACGATTGGTTTGTGTTTGAGGAACCAATGGAGGGGTGGAAATGTCCTGGCTCAGGGAATATGTGAGAGGTGTTGTGAATGGATACGTCGGGCAAGCCTGCATTTGTCAAGGCCAGAGATGAGGATGTTGTAGTCGTCTAACTGAAATGAGAGGCTGGACAAAAGCTGTGACACATAGTGGGGGCGTGCTGTCTGCTCTATAACCCAGTGTGCTATGGGGGTGCCTTGCTGGTTGCTGGGCTTGGGCAGTGGGTGACCTCCACTGGTGGCTGTTTGCAGCACAGCCCAACAGGACAGCGGATGAGTCACTAGGCCAGGGTCTCCCAACCTGTCCGACAGGTCGCCTCCCAGGGAGAGACACAAAGGGAGGAAGGTGGAGACGAACCCCTGTGTAGGGGGCAGGGCTGGAGGAGAGTCAGTTTCTGTCTGGGAAGCAGGGCAGAAGGGGCTAGAGAGGGGGCTGGATTTGTAGGGCCCAGACACCCCCCATCTCAAGGGGGGTCCTGAGGCCTCCTAGCCCCCGTTCTTGTAACCAGATTGTATCTGTGCTGTGCTGTATCCTGGAGAAGCAATAAACTCCCTCAATCCTACTGGCTGGCGGAGTCTGTTCGTGCCACTACGGGGGTGCAGGAGAGGGGAAACCCCGACGCGCAATGACAAGCTGTAACTAGAAGGCGAAGAAAGACTGGCTCTCATGCGAGAAGAAGTGGCAGCGTTTGCACGGGGCCTGGGAGTGAGGCCCTAGAGGCATTGCTAAGGTGAAAGGAGGATGGCAGCATCAGCCACAGGAACTTAGAGGGCAGACGAATGGCTGTGTGTTGGCCGAGTTGCGATTGGATTGATGGCTGGGCATGCACAAGGAGATGGACAGGCGTTTGTTTAAGGCAAAAGAGACCGGCCCAGACGGAAGCTGAGAGCTGTCAACACAGACAGCTGTTTTGGTTTGTGAATGAGATTCCCCAAAGACAAAATGCAGGGAACTAGGAGAAGAGGATGGAACGAAGGACGGAGGCCAGTGGAACGCCCCCTGAAGCCTGGAGGGAGGAACGAGGAAGCTCTTCCCATAGAGATGCTGAGGGAGCAGGTAGAGAGGTAGGAGGACCAGTGTGCAGAGTCGCAAAGCCAAGATTTCAAGGAGAGCATGGACACCACAGTCAGAGGCAGCTGGCAGGTAAAGAAGGATGATAATCGAGTCCTGGTTCTGAGCTTTGGCCAGGAAGAGGCCACTGGAGACCCGCTACTAAAAATAACATGGCAAGATACTAGGCTACCTTCCTTAGGGAGAATCTTGTTTTTATAGCAAAGACAGGTGCCTTAGAACACCACCCCCAAAGACTTGGCCAGGAGCCGCGGAAACTAGCCACGAGGAGAGGCTGTGAGAGGGGTGCTGCCCTAATCCCTGGATTACAGACTCCCTCTCAGTGCTCATCCCTCCGGCTCAATGACTGTCCCATGGGCATCGCTGAGATCTGCCAGCTGCCTGCGCTCACAGGGTGTATGTATTAGGGATGGTAGATAGTGTGTAATTGAATAGTTGTGTAACTACGTCTAATTTTAGTGGTTACACAACTATTCGATAGTCCCCAGGTGTGGGGCCGGCAGCCTGCGTGCTCTGGCCTGACTCCTGGAGAGCCCCCTGTCACAGTGTGGGGTGGCAGCAGCCCCTGTCCATAGGATGCTGGAGCAGCCTCTGTCCACGGGGTGCTTGGACCCTTCATGGACAGGGGTTGCTGCCACAGAACAGCCTTTGATAGAGGCAACAGTGCAGGAGGGGGCAGGTGGGTCCACAGAGCCAGCTCCTCACGTGTATCTGCTCCCACCTGCCCCCCTCGCCCTCTGTGCTGCTGCCTCTCTAGCAGAGGCAGTAGTGCAGGAGTGAGGGGGGCATGAGCTCCCGCTCCCCCCCCCACTGCATTTGATGCAGAGGCAGCAAGGGGGGAATGCGAGCAGTCGACAGGCTTAACTGAGAAGCCCAGGCTTACTGGTCAATCATACAGTCATCTCCCCATTGCCATGCCTAGTTTAGATCTTGTCCATGGTCCCTGAAGGAGTGAGGAGGCCCCGTTTTGGCTTTGTTTCTTTCCTGGGCAATTGTTTTCCTGCCCCAGAAGTGATCTGTCCATGGAGTCCAGCACACAGGTCTGCTCTGCCACCTCAGCATCCAGCCTCCAGCTTCGTGCTTCCGTTTCACCCGGCCTTGACCATGCTGTCAAGGGACTTCCTCCCTCCTGAAGCCGAGGCAGGGGTAACAGTGCGTTCTTAGACTGTGCAGGAGCTGATTCCACCGCCTCGGGCTGGGCTCTCAGCAAAAACTGGTTCCTGCCCAGGGAATGTTTTCCTGTCTTGGAGGGAATTCTGCTGTGCCAAAGGGAAGGAGTGATTGACCGCAGCCCCTGCCCCGGACACTTCTGCCATATAGTGGGTATCCCCAGGGTTGGTATCTTCACGGCCAGCTGGAGTGCATTGCTGCTGTACGGCTGAGCGGCAGCACACGTGGTTATTACTCCAGCTAAGGCATCACCCGCAAGGACGGGGGCAGCCAGTCTCCCAGCCAGCTGGACACACGTTGTGTGCAGAGAGCTCGGGGTCCACGAGGAATCCAAGGGCATTCCTGACGTGTAAATCCAACAGCTGCGTGTGCCCCTGTAAGCAGAGGAGACTGCACTGCAGCTTGGGCACAAGAACTGAGCTGGAGGGGCCCCCAGAATGGAAATAGTGGGGGGGGGGGCTGATGCTGTTTTCTGCCCCCAAAGTATCTCACACAGGCGAGAGCAGGACCAGGAGGGGCTGGCGTAGCCGCCGTGGCACACGAGATCGGGCTGGGCACTGGCGAGCAAGTAGGAAGAGTTCTCTTCTGCCCACTTTCCAGCCACTGAGGGTCCTGGAAGAGACACCTGGCTTGGGGCAGGACCACCAGCTGCCAGGGTGTGGGACAGGGCAGCAGCACCTGGGCAGGGAGCATCAGCATGCAGCCCAAAGGGAGGAGCACCAGGCACATCCCACTTAGGAAGTGCTGCAGTGCCCCTTCCCAGCATGAAGCAATCTGCCACACCCTCCCCCCGGAGCCTTAGTAGCACCCCCAATCCCTCCTTTCAGCCCTCCAGCCCCACATTCACAATGAGCAGGAGCCTTTCTCCTCTCCCGTTGTGGATGAAAACTGAAAGCTTCCCCCATGCTTATAGGGGAGCAGGAGAAAAGGAACCATGAGAGAGTGAGAGTTTTCAGCTAAGAAAAGAGGAGATTAAGGCGGGATAGAATAGAGATCGATACAATTATGACAGGTGTGGAGAAAGTGAATAAGGAAAAGTTATTTACTTGTTCCCATAGCACAAAACTAGGGGTCACCAAATGAAATGAATAGGTAGCAGGTTTAAAACAAAAGGAAATATTTTTTCAAACAATGCACAACCTGTGGAACTCCTTGCCAGATGATATTATGAAGATCAGGACTTTAACAGGGTTTGAAAAAGACCTAGATAAGTTCATGGAGGACAGGTCCATCAATGGCTATTAGACAGGATGGGCAGGAATGGTCTCCTTATCTTCTGCCAGAAGCTGGGAATGAGCAACAGGGGATGGATCACTTGATGATTCCCTGTTCTGTTCATTCCCTCTGGGGCGCCTGCATTGGCCACTGTTGGAAGACAGAGAGGATACTGGGCTAGATGGAACCCAGTTTGGCCATTCTTATGAGAGAGCAGCATAGACACAGGGAAAAAATAAGCACAAGGCAGAGAGAAGAAAAAGCAGGCCCAAATTTCCAGCTGCAAATACAAGAGACTGTGACTGCCAGAAACGTCAAGGGTCAGTATGTGGCCACATATTGCATAAGGATCATCTCATGTTTTCAAGCAGAGACAAGCAATAACCAACAGCTACGCAACTGGCTTGCTATCACTATAGAACAGATTCCAGGGACTACAACAGGGGCACTGGCTGGGAAGTATTGATGGTTCCGGAAACAGGGTGCAAAGAGAAAAATTCAGCAATGGGCCTGGGCTACAAGTTGGCAACAGCATCTGCTAAAAAGAGGCAAGGCTGGCAAAGACCTGGCAGCTGAGGAATTCATATGTGTGAGAGGCTCAGTGGAGAAATCTGAGACACGGTCAGTTTGGGTGCTGGGTTGTGTCTTACTGAAAGGGGCTTCACCACTGGTACGTACAGGCAGGTCCCTTACATGACAGGCAGGAGTTGTGTTGAATTTCATGGAGGATGAGCTAAGTGCACATTTGTTGCCCTGCAGCTAAGACTTAGACTATGAATTATGGTCTCAAAGCACACAGCCGACTCCATTCTGGTAAGTGTGAAGTGGAAACAATGTTCCCTCCACACTGATCCCAAATGGTACACACGTTCTGGAACTTCCTATGCTGTAGGCCCTGTAAAGTGCCTAGGTTATGAAGGGAAAGCAGAAAATTAATCATCTGAACATAAGCCTGGCCATACCAGGGCAGATCAATGGTCATCCTGGAGTAACCAATGGCAAGTGCTTCAGAGGGAATGAACAGAAGAGTTGTTATCAAATGATCCAGCATGTTGCAGTCACAGGAGGGCAGACCCAAGGCAGCGGGCTGTGGGAGCTGAGTGGAGGGCAGGTACACAGGGGCTATGTCTACACTGGCGGCTTCTTGCGCAAGAACATCTTGTGCAAGGGTTCTCGTGCAAGAAAACATCCACACTGCCATGTGCGAGCTGTGCTTTTGTGCAAGAGCGCCCATGGCAGCGTGGACGCTCTCTTGAGCAAGAAAGCTCTGATGGCCATTTTATCCATAGGGCTTTCTTGCACAAGAAATCCCTGCCAAGCGTCCACACGGCCTTCTTGCGCAAGATTGAGGGGGGACATGATAGCAGTTTTCAGATATCTGAAAGGGTGTCATAAGGAGGAGGGAGAAAACGTGTTCATCTTGGCCTCTGAGGATAGAACAAGAGGCAATGGGCTTAAACTGCAGCAGGGGAGGTTTAGGTTGGACATTAGGAAAAAGTTCCTAACTGTCAGGGTGGTCAAACACTGGAATAAATTGCCCAGGGAGGTTGTGGAATCTCCATCTCTGGAGATATTTCAGAGTAGGGTAGATAAATGTCTATCAGGGATGGTCTAGACAGTATTTGGTCCTGCCATGAGGGCAGGGGACTAGACTCGATGACCTCTCGAGGTCCCTTCCAGTCCTACAATTCTATGAAGAGGGCTTACATCTGATAAAAAAGAGCGTAGCACTTGTGCAAGAAGCCCTCTCTTACCACGCAGTACTATACATTTCCTTGCGCAAGAGGTGGGCAGTGTGGATGTGCTGTGGATTCTTGCGCAAGAATAGCTGTACTTGCGCAAGAAGCTGAGAGTGTAGACATAGCCAGGGAGTTGGGAGAGCAGATTCCTGTTCCCTGCATAGACTGCCAGACTGCTGCCCAGCAATTAAGACAGGCAGGCACCTGGGGCTCTTTAAGAGCCAGCCTGCAGCAGCAGGCTAATGAGACACCTGCAGCCACTTAGGACCAGTGGGTCCACTATAAAATGCTTCCCCTCAGGCAAGGCAGGGGACAGCACGGTGGGCTACAACTGGGAGATGGTCTCACCCAGTGGGCTAGGTGATGGTACTGTGGGAGCAGTTGGAGATGTGGCCCAGGGAGAGGCTGCTATTCTGTGGGGATAAGGGCAGGAGCCCCACTAGTGGCCGCTACCTAAGGCGCTGGGCCGGAACCCAGAGTAAGTGGGTAGCACTGGGTTCCCCCAACCCTTCCCACACCCGGTGGGCTGCTATGGGCAGGAGGGACTTTTGGACCATGGAAGGGTTTTCCCCTTCAAAGTAGTGACTGGCGTAGGAAGAAAATGGCTTATGAAGTGGGGAACTCTCATCTCTGAGAGAAGCAAGAGACAGTGGGAGGGTCACTGTGAGCCCCTGAGGCATCCCAAAAATCCACCAGGAAGCACTGGACCCAGTGGGGTATGTCCAGAGCTCTGCCACACAGGCTCCCCTGGAGTTATATTCCTGACTGTCTTGGCTATTAACCATTGAAAGACCGATCTTCCATGAACAGATCTAAATCTTTTATTTTAACCCAGTTATCCTTTTGGCTGCCACAGCATTCAGTGGCAATGGCTTTGTGTTGTATGAAGTATTTCTTTTTGTTTGTTTAAAACCTGCTGCCTAGTCAGTTCACTGCGTGATCCCTGCTTCTTGTGTTCTACAAAGTGTAATTGACTGTTCTTTATTCACTTTGTCCACCCTTAAGCTTTGTAAGACCGCTACCCTCTGGCCAATTAGTCGTCTCTTCCATACTGAAGAGCCCCAGTCTTTTTAATCTCTCCTCATACAAATGTTGTTTCAGACCCTTAAAACATTTTTGTTGCCCTTCTCAGTACATTTTCCATTTCTAATGTTATATTTTTTTAGACAGGGCAACCAGAATTGTTCTGCAGTAGTCAAGGTGTGGGCATACCCTGGATGTATGCAGCAGCATTGTTATTTACTGTCTTATGTATCCCTTTCCCAACGGTTCCTAACATTGTTTGCTTTCTTGACTGGCTCTGCACATTGAGCAGAAGTTTTCATGCAACTATCTATGATGGGGCCAAGAGCTCTTCATTGCATGGAAACAGCTAATTTAGACCCTATCGCTTTGTATGTACAGTTGGATTCTGTTTTCCAATGTGCATTACTTTGCATTTTACTTTATTTTAATCTGCCATTTTGTTGCCCAGTTTTGTGAGATTGACTTGTAACTCTGTGGTCAGCTTTGGACTTAGCTAGCCTGAGTAATTGTGTGTTCTCTGCAAATGTTGCCACCTCACTGTTCACCTGCTTTTCCAGATAATTTATGAATATTCTGAACAGCATTTGTCCCAGTACTGGTCCTTGTGCCATTTTCTAACATGACACAAAATGTAAACATTAAGAATCTAATAATGTGTATTAAGCTATATAACTGCTTAACATATGTACACAGTCTATCCTTTTGGTTAGCTGAAAGCACCAAATTATAACAGCTGTTGAGCATCAAGAATATAACTCAAGCAAAAGGTTATAACAGATTATTTAACTTCGTATTATTAAAATCAGGTCAGCTTATGCAAACTGATTTGTGCCCCGCTTTCTTTTTTGAGACACTGATGGCCATAAGGGACCATACTGCCCCTGCCTGGGGTCAGCCTTTGAGGCAGCATGCAAAAGAAGCAGATGACGGACCGTTCATATACATGTATATAGTTGGTTTCATTGATCTCATGCCCCTGAGAATGTTCACACCTAAGGGAGGTGGCTGAGGTGATAGCTACTTGGACTTGCCTACTTGGATAGAGGAAGTCACTCTTTCAGGAAATTTCTCCCTCAGCTAAAAATGCTGAGCCCTGGAAGTAGGCAAGACAGCCAAGTTTACCCTTGACAGTGATGATAGTTTGAATTTAGACTGAGGGACCTTGTGGCCTTAGAGACCAGAAAGGCATGGTGAGCCAGGAAACTCTTACTGCCTGTTTTTTCTGCATCTGTTCTGCTGTCCCTCTTGCCTTCATGGGGCAAGGCCCCAAGGCAGGGGTGGGGGACCTAAGGCCCAGGGACTGGATGCAGCCCCTAGCTTGCTTGGATCTGGCCCCCAAGGCTCAGGGCCCCCCCTGCATTGGAGAGCCCATGCTGGCACTCCAGCTCTCCCACTGTCCCATCGTGGGGTGGAGCACACACAATCTACTAGCCTGGGCCCCCCTAGGCTCTGGTCTGGGGGTCACATCCGTGATTGGTTTTGTTTTGTTTTTTTGCACTCATGTGCAACCCCTGACTGATTTTTCTGTGGGTCAGGCAGCCCCTGGCCCAAAAGAGTTGACCTCAGGGAAGGAGGGCTGGTGAGTGGTGACTTGCAGTCGCAGCACCCCAATGCTTTTAGACCGCGGGTCTCAACCTTTCCAGATGACTGTACCCCTTTTAGGAGACTGATTTGTCTTGCATACCCCGTCCCCATTTCACCCCTTAGAAACAACATGCTTATAAATTAAGACCTAATGTAAAGTACAAAAAGTGTCACAACCCCCCCATTACTGACAAATTGCTTTACTTTCCCATGATTACCTTGTAAGTACAGGATTTGTATGCCTACTGGTTTATGCTTATATTTCAGTGTATAGTCTACAGAGCAGTCATTGTCAGTATGAAACTGTAGTTGGCACTGCCTTCGCTTGTGCTTTTTATGGGGCTTGCTGTAAAACTAGGCAAATTGTTACTGTACCTCCTGGACAGCCTCTGTGTACCCCTAGGCTATGCAGACCTGTCACTGCAAATCACCGCGTTTAGATGTTAGGAAATACCCATCCCTCTTATATTTCCTCAAGAAGCAGGAATGAGGCATAATACCGAACCTTGTCTAGAACTCCTGCAGACTTCTTACGCCGTTGCGCTGGATGGTGTGTGAAAGTCTACTCTTTATTTTTAGTGTGTGTTTCACAGATTGATTCACCAACTCTGGTTTAGACCGTGGGCATTTTTAGTTCCCCGCATGTGTGGCTAGAAGAATCAGCACACCCATGGGCTTCTTTCCTGCATGGATCTGTCCTGTTGCGCTTTGAGCATCAGAAGGGGGAAAGTGCTGCTTTAATTTCCCCGCTGAGTTCACCCCCATAGTTCTGCTTCAGAGCAGGGGCTGAAATTAGCCTGAGTGCTCCAGAGTATCTCATGCAGTTATCTCTGTCCTCTGCCTCCCTTCCCCCCATGGAATCTTCTGGGCTGCTGAAGGAAGGTACAAGGATGAGGGCTCCAAAAACCTCACCCCTTTTCCTGGCATGGGATCCACACGAGCCAGATGAGTCTGTTTCCCAAGGAGGCCCCAACCAGGGATTGGAGTAGCACGGCCGGAGCAGCTGTTGTTCAAGTGGTGACAGCAGGGTGGGTGCTTGGCCCACAGACCAGAGCAGGAAGTGCCCATGCTGTATTCAGTGCCCTTTCTCAATGGCCCAAGGAGAGGGAGGAGGTTGCAAGAGAGCTCTGCAGGCAGAAGCATGGACTCTGCTGCAGGCTGTCAGGACCTAGGTGCCATCTTCCACCTAGGTGAGGAACTTGCCCCACAGCCAATTTCTCCAATCCCCTCTACCTTTCTTGTGTGGAGGAAGGGAGGCCCAGTGACACCCCACTCCCAGCCCATCCAGGAGAGTGGCAGGGTACACAGACCTTTCCTTTTGCTGTTGGGTTTCCAGGGCCAGAGCTGAGCCCAGAACAGCCTACGGAGGCACTAGCTCCAACAAATGCCTCAGAAGGGGAAACAGAGCCAAGGAAACAAACTCCTCAAGCATCAAAAGGGAAATTAGACACTGAATTTAGAAGTGTTAGCATTTCCCTCCAAAAAGCTCTGCAGCTCAGAGATCTACAGGAGTTACCTAGTGCCAAGGAAGGCTCAAAGTACTAGGGGCCTGAGGCAGCTGAAAAAATCATTGGGATTCACAAAACAGCACCATCTCAACTACCAATAGTGTCTAGGTGGTAGGAGGCTGCTAAGTCCCACACTTTTCAGGGGGTTCTTGCCTCTCATTTAGGATTCTCAACTGTGATCCCTCTCCTGGAGTAGCACTTCCTCTGCAAGAAACAATTTGCCTAAGCTCCTTTAGCATATTGGCTAGGGTATGTGAGTTATGAAAGATTCCGTTAGTCTTAGCCCTCCCTGCAAAGAAATTTGACTCTGTACATCCCCTGCCCTAATCCTAGAGGCTATTTTGAGGTATAGTTCTATTAGCCTTTCCTGTTGTAGCTGGCCCACCTTGAAGCAGAGGGACTACACACCAGCTCTTAGCTCCAGCAGGCAGAAATGGAGCTAGAGCTGTAAGGCTACCACTTATCTCCCTTGAACACTGGGCTCAAAGTTGAGTGTGCCATCTACCCCCAACTACATTGTATGGAGTTATACAACATAGAAGTATCACTTTAGGGTCCATAGAAGTTAGATGGTGGAATACTTGCTTCCCTCTTGTGAATTGCTCTGGCCCTTTCACACCTGCTTCCTACCCCAAAGCAGAAACCTCGGTCAGGATTAGACTAGGAAATCAGGCTGGTATAACATTACCACACAGGTGTTTAAAAAAGCCACCCCAACCAAGTTAAACCAACCTAATCCTCACTGTAGACTGCTGTTTGAGGCCAACTTCTCATGCTGAAAAAGCTAGCACGTTTGTGGGAGGCACACCTAGTGACAGATGCTGCAGTCTTTTTATTGTAGGGCTGCCCAGAAAACATCTACAGCAAAAATGTAAGGGGCCCCGGTTTAGAAAGCTAGAGGATTCCATGGCAGCCAAGTAATTTTTGTAAATATCCTTGTCACACAAATTTGCACCTTAAGCACCTACATGTTAACTAGGCACCTCACCCACATAGGGCAGGGATCTTGTTTTTCCTTGAGCACTGGACTAACCCAGGCTTCTCCAACCCGAAACTGATTTGAATCTTGGGCATTACCAGCAAGCCAAAGAAATTTCTGGCCGCCTCCTTTAAAGCAGCAGCTTCTTCCCACCCTCAGACCACCACCCAGCAAACCTGCAAAAATTGAAACTACTTGTATTTAAAACTTGCTTTCAAATACAAGATCCTTGCAGCACACCCCATGGGGACTATGCAAGTTGAGTACAAACCTGTATTTTGCAGCCATTCATCAATTATGCAGTAAATGTTCCAGTGTACAGAATATTCAGTAAGTTTACTGCAACTTGAGATGGAAAATGTTTAATTATAAATTTTGTTTTCTAGCCCTCAGACACAGCTACGCCTTAACATTTGGCAACAGTACCCGCAAAGTCTACCAGAAAATGCACACGCAAAAATGCACGCAGTGAAAAATGCTTTAATTGCGGTGTCTATACAGCATTCGACATGAAGTCACCAGGAAACAGCAGTGGAAGGTACACAGACATCAATAAAGACAAGTTTCTGAAGGGAGTTCATACAGCTTTAAACATAATTTACAGTAGCTAGCAGACAGATTTTTATGCTGCCTCTTCCTCAGCTTCCTCCTCAAACTCCCCCTCCTCCTCAGCTGTAGCATCCTGGTACTGCTGATACTCAGATACCAGGTCATTCATATTGCTCTCAGCTTCAGTGAACTCCATCTCATCCATGCCCTCTCCAGTGTACCAATGTAAGAAAGCCTTTCGGCGAAACATCGCAGTGAATTGCTCAGAAATGCGCTTGAATAGCTCCTGGATAGCTGTACTGTTACCAATGAATGTAGCAGACATTTTCAAGCCCCGGGGTGGGATATCACAGACAGCAGTTTTAACATTATTGGGAATCCATTCAACAAAGTAGCTGCTGTTCTTGTTTTGTACGTTAAGCATTTGTTCGTCTACCTCTTTCATGGACATGCGGCCTCTGAAAACTGCAGCTACAGTAAGGTAGCGGCCATGACGTGGGTCACATGCAGCCATCATGTTCTTTGCATCAAACATCTGCTGTGTGAGCTCTGGTACAGTTAAAGCACGATATTGCTGGCTCCCACGGCTGGTGAGTGGAGCAAAGCCAGGCATAAAAAAGTGCAAACGGGGGAAGGGAACCATGTTAACTGCTAGTTTACGCAAGTCAGCATTAAGCTGACCTGGAAAACGCAAGCAGGTGGTAACTCCACTCATGGTTGCTGAAACCAAATGGTTCAGATCACCATATGTTGGAGTAGTTAACTTAAGGGTTCTGAAACAGATGTCATATAGTGCTTCATTATCAATACAATAGGTTTCGTCTGTGTTTTCTACAAGTTGGTGTACAGAAAGAGTGGCATTGTAGGGCTCCACTACAGTGTCCGATACTTTGGGAGATGGTACAACACTGAAAGTGTTCATGATCCTGTCCGGATACTCTTCACGAATCTTGCTGATTAAGAGGGTGCCCATGCCAGAGCCAGTGCCCCCACCAAGGGAGTGGGTAAGCTGAAAGCCCTGAAGACAATCACAGCTTTCTGCTTCTTTCCTTACAACATCTAATACAGAGTCAACCAATTCTGCACCTTCTGTGTAGTGGCCCTTTGCCCAGTTGTTTCCTGCTCCACTCTGACCTGGAAGAAAGTCATGTCCACATCAAACCATTTCCTTGCAAGTAATATGCAGGATGAGCCCCAAATGTTATACCCTGACAATCCACAACCTTCTCCCCCCCCTTCCTTCTCAGGTAATGCCACTCATTTGAAACACAATTTGCTACTAGTTTGCTTTCTACTTGTAAAAACGAACAGCCCCCTTTACCCAAGAACGGCCTGCAAAGCAGTCTGATTAGCGGGCTGTGCCGGTTACCGCCCTGCTGCGGGCAGAAGGGTTCATGGTGGGCTCACAACCGCCTTCCACCGCGCAGCGCCACTGGCAAGGGCCGGGGAGCAACGCGCCGCTCCCCCCGACTCACCGAAAACGAAGTTGTCGGGCCGGAAGATCTGGCCGAAGGGGCCGGAGCGCACCGAGTCCATCGTGCCCGGCTCCAGGTCCACCAGCACGGCGCGCGGCACGTACTTGCCACCTGCAAGGGAGGGAGGCGCGTGAGCGCGGGGCCGGCGGGCGGGGGAGGGGAGGGGAGCGCGGGGCCGGGCGGGGCCTACCTGAGGCCTCGTTGTAGTAGACATTGATGCGCTCCAGCTGCAGGTCGCTGTCGCCGTGGTAGGTGCCGGTGGGGTCGATGCCGTGCTCGTCGCTGATCACCTCCCAGAACTGCAAGAGACACGCGGGGCGCGTCAGGGCGGGCCGGCCCCTCCCCCACCCCCGGCAGCCGTTACGCCCCGCGGCGCGGCCGGCCCCGGCCCCCCCAGCCCGCCGCGAGCGGGGCGGCAGCACTGACCTTGGCCCCGATCTGGTTGCCGCACTGCCCGGCCTGCAGGTGCACGATCTCCCTCATGGCGGCGGCGCGCAACACCCTTCAACGGCGACACTCACGCAGCGCGCGGCACACTCACTGCGTCAGCCAACCGCCACTGCTTATATAGCAACGGATTGCGCGCGCAGCGCTCCTTCCCGCCCACAGCCGCCAATGGCCGCTCAGAGCGAGGCGAAGCCCAATACGAACCTCCCGTCAGTTACAACGATGTCAATCAAGTCTCTGATCCCGCCCGGCTGAGCTCCTCTTTCAACTGGTCAGCGTGTTCAACTGCTTGGTACGTCACAAACCGCAACCACCCCCCCCTTAGGGCGCTCCCCATTGGCTCAATTGAATGATTGATGTCGCGGGGGATTGGCTGTTTGCCTTGGCAAGGAGCCAACGTCACGCTGATTGGATGGACACGAAGTGTCTTAGTAACCGCTGTGGTGAGCCCCGCGAGGCGCTTGGTGGAGGCTTTCGACGGGGGAGCGAATTCCAGAAGCGAGTTACGTCGGTTGCGCGGCGGGTCGCGCGCGCGGGCTGTCTCGGAGCGCTACGCTGTATCCGTAAAAGGAAGTTTGCCTGCGCCGCCGGGTTGCGGGGGGGGCCGGTTACCCTGGAAGCAGCTGAATGTCAACAGCGCGAGCAGCGCCGGGCCCAGCCCCTGCCCTCCTACAGCCCCCCCCAACCCCGCCCCCAGCCGAGCCCCTCACCCTGGCCCCGCCCCTTTCCCCACAGGACCCCGTCTCCCTCAGCCCCCTTGCCTTGTCCCCACAGCCCTTCCCCTGTGCTTGTAGCCCCACTGAGCCCCTCACCCCGCCCCTTTCCCCACAGCCCCCCCCGTCTCCCTCAGCCCCCCCTTGCCTTGTCCCCACAGCCCCGCCCCCAGTGCTTGTAGCCCCACTGAGCCCCTCACCCCGCCCCTTTCCCCACAGCCCCCCGTGTCCCTCAGCCCCCCCTTGCCTTGTCCCCACAGCCCCGCCCCCAGTGCTTGTAGCCCCACTGAGCCCCTCACCCCGCCCCTTTCCCCACAGCCCCCCCGTCTCCCTCGGCCCCCCCCACCTTGCTCCCTACAAGCCTCATTTGCCCCCAACAGATTTCTGCGATCTCACCCTTTGCCCCACACACACCCCACCCTCACCCTGCCACTGCCCACTATAGATCCCCCCCATAGCGCTGCTCTAACAGAGCCCTCCACAACCTGCCCCTTTTACCCCGTTCCCAGCTCCTGACAGTCCTAGGCTGCGTCTAGACTGGCATTATTTTCCGCAAATGCTTTTAATGGAAAAGTTTTTCCGTTAAAAGCATTTGCGGAAAAGAGCATCTAGATTGGCACGGACGCTTTTGCAGAAAAGCACTTTTTGCGGAAAAGCATCCGTGCCAATCTAGACACAGTTTTGCGCAAGAAAGCCCCGATTGCCATTTTCGTCATCGGGGCTTTTTTGCGCAAAACAATACCCCGTTGTCTACACTGGCCCTCTTGTGCAAAAGCATTTGCGCAAGAGGGCTTTTGCCCGAACGGGAGCAGCATAGCATTTCTGCAAGAACACTGACAATCTTACATGAGATTGTCAGTGTTCTTGCAGAAATTCAAGCGGACAGTGTAGACAGCTGGCAAGCTTTTCCACAAAAGCAAAAACTTGCCAGTCTAGACGCAGCCCTAGGGTTTATCCTGCCCCCCAAACAGAACTCCTTACCCAGACCCCTGGCCCCCAACAGCCCCACTCCTCACCCTGCCATTCCTCCACAGTCCCATCCCCACCAAACTCCTCCTACACCCCACCCCCACTCTTATAAGTGATATTTGAGACTGGGGACTTGTCTAACTCGCACATTTTGTCTCCAAAAAATAGATTTTTTGGGACAAAAACCTCTTTGCATTCACATTACAGTGTGACAAATGTCATGACATATGGCCATTTTTAGTGAAAAAACTTCCAGCTTTGCAAGAGACTTTTGTCTCTGCATTGTCTCTGCAGCAGGGTTTTCTTGCATAAGAAAGCCCTATGGCTAAAATGACCATCAGAGCTTTCTTGCGCAAGAGAGCGTCCACACTGCCATGGACGCTGTTGCGCAAAAGCAAATCTCTTCCACAAAAGCACATAGCGGTGTGCACGTGCTCTTGTGGAAGACCTTTTGCACAAGAAGTCTTGCACAAAATGGTTCTTGTGCAAGAAGCCTGCAGTGTAGACGTAGCCTTCCAGTCTAGCTAAAACACCCACGTTACCAAATAAATTACACCCTGCTTTCCTTTGCAAAGTGACTTATTGCAAGTTGAATTAATCAAGGACACATGGGTGGGAAAGCTGCAAATTAAACAAACTAAAAATGTGGTTGTAAGATTGAAGATCAAATTGGGCAAACTGTTTGCCTAAGGAATCTGAACCACGGGCTTTCACCCCCAATTATAAACTCAACATTGTTTCCTTGTAAATCAAATATACCATGAATTATCAAAATTAGAATCTGCACATTTGTTTGCCTTGTGAGTTAGATCCTTCTATATGTGGAAAATGTCTTGTTCTATTTTTAAGTCCTAACTAATGTGAAGTGCTTCGTCTAATCAAAGAACACAGGGAGTATGCCCTCCATGTTTGGAAGAGTATGTAAGCAGGGTCTGAATGAACTCTCCCATGACAGTTAGTTGGGGAAGATGAGAGATTTCTGGAGCAAACTGTAATTTACATGAATGCACCTACTCTGCCTAGGTATCTAACAAACAGGAGCTGTGTAGTCCCAAGTGATCAGTTTTGGAAGGTGTTGGGTTATAAATCACTTTATTAAGCAGTGAAATGTTGTTGTCAATGTTGTCTTTATTGCATAAGTAAAGGGGAGCAAAACTGTGCTTAACTTGTCCCAAATGAGGGCGTCACCTTCAGTTGAAATTAAGCCAGGGGTTCAAATGCAAGAGCCCTGTGAAATCAGAGAGGGGTAAGGACAGGTGTCTTAGCGAGGATGTGTGGCTGTGCTGTAAAGGTAACAGGTATGGCTTGATCATGTCTACACTGGGGAATTATTTCAAAATAACTCCCTTTATTTCAAAATAACAGGCTTGGTAGTGTGGACACTCACCTTGGTATTTCAAAATAATGGGCTTGTTATTTCAAAATAATAACTCCTGCTTGTGAAGAGGAATAAGCTTATTTTGAAATAGTTATTTCAGGAGTTATTATTTTGAAATAACCTTAAGGGTTTGAAAGAGCTGGCAATGGCGTGTGGTGGAACAGTGTCTCTGCCCAGCCTCAGAGCTGAATCGTAGGGCTAGACAGTGGATCAGTGCTTCAGTGAGCAATCCACTGGTGGTTGATTTACTGTGGCATAGACAGGGCTTGACAAGCAGCGGTGAGCCCCGCTGGCCAGCCGCACGGTTTGGCATGCTGCACATGCGCAGACTGTGCTGAGGTGCAGTGCCGGGCTAAAATCTACTCGCCACGGGCTAGTAGCTTGCCCTAATTGTCAAGCCCTGGGCATAGACATAATAAATCAACCTCCGAGCGCTCTCCCGTCGACTCTGGTACTCCACCAGGATGAGAAGAGTAGCTGGGGACAACGGGACCATATCCCCGCTGACCTTACCGTGTGGAAGACACTGCGATAAGTATGTCAACTTCAGCTATGCGCTTTGTGTAGCTGAAGCTATGTAGGTTAGATCAGTGGTGGGGAGAGCGCATTAGTATACGCTAGGCTTTAGAATCATAGAACTGGAAGGAACCTCGAAAGGTCAAGTCCAGTCTCCTGCACTCATGGCAGGACTAAGCACCTCTGAAAATCACTGTGAGTTAGGTTTCAGAGAGGGAGCCGTGTTAGTCTGGATCTGCAAAAGCCACAAGGAGTCCTGTGGCACCGTATAGACTAACAGATGTATTGGAGATAAGCTTTCGTGGGCAAAGACCCACTTTGTCAGATGCATCTGAGAGTTAGATGGACCTCAAGGATATGTCTAGACCAGTGGTCCCCAACCTTTTGGGGCTGCCGGGTGCCCGGGTGCGGGGCTGCACATGTGCCGCGCACCCGGGGGCGGCAACGTGCATGCGCCGTGCACCCGGGGTGGGGGCCGTGCATGTGCCGGACACCTGGGGCGCAAGAATGGCTTGGGTCGGCCCTGTTCACTAGGCGGGCGCACAGAAATGCCCCGGTGGGCACCATGGCGCCCGCGGGCACTGCGTTGGGGACCCCTGGTCTAGACTATCTGGCTCTGCCAACAGAGCCATGTAAACTAGCTTACCCGACATAGTCAATGAAGCGGGGATTTAAATAATCCCCGCTTCATTAAAATAAAAATGGCCGCCGAGCTGTGCCGACAATCAGCCGATCCGGCACAGCACGGGAGTCTAGATGCGGATTGGTCGACAAGGGAAGCCTTTGTCGACCGCTCCCTTATGCCTCGTGAAACGCTTCATTGGCTATGTCGGGTAAGCTAGTTTACATGGCTCTGTCGGCAGAACCGTGTAGTCTAGACACACCCCAAGAGACTGACCTGCAGAGGTCACAGCAGAGGGCACGTGGAAGAAGGTGACTAACAAATGTAATGCCAGCTGGTGAGGTTACGAGTGGAGCAGAACAAGCAGCTGATCAAGTGGACAGGAACTGCGGCTGGCGAGATGGCCGAGCAAGCAAGGTACCTTGTCTCTGGGTGGGAGGTGAACTCCTCTAGATGCTCCTCTGAACCCTTTTCCTCACTGACCAAGACAACCTCTGTGAGTGGGGAATGATGAGGGTCCAGAGAGGAGTACAGAAAAGAAAATCTTGGTTGAAGAAATCAAGAAAATGAGGCAAAAGACGCTGCCCCAGGCACTCTGGGATCCCTTTCGCAGTTTTAAGAGTATGAATCCTGCTTGTGGCATTTTCCCTAATTAAAGTTGGGTGACTTGTCTCTTTTCCTGAAAGGTTTCTTGTCTACGCTCAGACTCTGTGCTTGCGAGAGGGGAAGTATTGCCTCTTAGAGCCGTGTTCCTGACCGTGTACCATGGAAACGCTTTCAGAAACACTTTAACTGGCTGCCCTGGTTTGTTTATGTACCGGCGCCGCAACCACGGAGGTTCACGGCTCCCATTGACTCTGTTTTGATTTGCAGCCAAGCAGAGCCACGGGAAGCATTAGCCTTTCCAGCAGGCTTACCTGGCAACGGGTTAACCAGGGGGCTGGGTGAGGGAAGTAGTCCCCCTGGCCACGGTGGCCTGGCCAACAATAATCCTGGCCAGCTGAAGCAACCCTCTCCCCCCCGCACCTGTGAAGGGCTGCACCGGAGGAGCCCCTGCCCATGGCTGGCTGGCCAGACCCCAGCTACATTGTTAACCAGTTAAATTATTACCATTCTACTGTTTAACCAGATAACTTTTTAAATGAATATTTACATGCCTAGTTGCTGCTGGTTTCACCTGGCCGAAGGTGTACGGATTTTGTTGGTTTTCATTGTAAATAACTGTTACGCTCGTGAAGTACTAGGCATTGTCTGGCACATGGGGAAAAGAGATGTCGATATAAACCAGGGTATAACATTGGGATAGCAAGAGAAATTGCATATCCATTTGATAGCAGGGGCACATAATGAAATACAACCATCAAAATAAATCCATTTTACAAAGACACGGAGCATTTGTTATACACTAGTGACATCTACTGGAGAGCAGTGGAAGCTGCAGAGAACCCAAGTTGGTTAATACAGATCGGCTGCCTCTAGTCTGGCGTGAATTCTTGCGCAAGAGGGCCAGTGTAGACAGCAGCGTTAATTTCTTGTGCAAGAAAGCCTGATGGCTAAAATGACCATTGGAGCTTTCTTGCGCAAGAGCGTCTCTACACTGGGACGGATGCTTTTGCGCAAAAGCAAATCTTTTGTGCAAAGACACATGCCAGTATAGACGCTCTCTTGTGCAAATACTTTTAACGGAAAAACTTTTCCGTTAAAAGTATTTGCGCAAAATCATGCCAATCTAGACACAGCCATCCTGTAGGAATCAGGGTGGCCCTCTCCAGCAAGCCCTGAAACTAGAGTCTATAAACTCAGGTCACTGTGTGCTCCAGAGAACTGACTGACTATGGCACAAGAAGCTATGGAATCCAGATGTGATCCATGCCTGGACCAGCCATGTGGAAAGTCCCTCAGCCCAGAGTTCAGACAACATCTGTATTTTGCCTTCGAATCTTAAACACAAATAACGGTGGGGTACCTTGTTATGTCTGTACTCTCGAGTGGGACCTCAAATAACCATAGTTTACATTTTCTGTGTGTGACGGGCCGTCACTTACCCGCGCGGAGGACGGCCGGGGCCACCGCGCGCCGGGAAATGGAAGCCAGCCCCAAGCCCTCCCCTACGGTCTCGGCACAGGCGGGGGAAGCCGGCGGGACCGCACGCGGCTGCTGCGCCTGCATTGGCGGGGGAGCATTGGTCCCTCCCCGGAGGATATCCAGGGCGGAGGCAGGGGGGAGCGAGGCAGACGGGTGGCGTGGGAGGACGCCGGCGCGCTGCCAGAAGGGGAGGGTCCCGGGCAGCGGCCGGCGCAGCGGGCCAGTTCAAAAGGGCTCGCCGCCAGCGAGGAAGGGGGCAGCCTCCTCCCAGAAGAGGCGGCGAGGCCCCAGAACAAGGACGGACCCTGAGCGGCACCGAGGCCGGTAGTCGGCCCAGCCTCGGCCCCGGGATCCCCGGGACAGCCACTGCGGCTGGCGGTCGGTCAGCCCCTGTTCTGACGGCGACCGGGCTCTGCCCCGCCGAGCCTGGAGGGAGCGGCCGAGCCAGGAGTGGACCCGGCGGAGGGAGCGAACCCCTGAGACCTCGCCTGGATGACCCAGGACCTGAACTGCTGAACCAGGGTAGGTGGCGGAGATCGGAGCCACAATCCGGGGAAACCCTGGAAGGGAGGAAGGAGCCCGGGGCGGAACGCTAGTGGCGGCCGTGGGTAGACGGGTTACAGCCAGAGTGACCCCCATCTACCGCATTGAGGCGTGAGCAAGCCCCGACGCTTAGGGCCCCGGGCTGGGACCCGGAGAGAGGGTGGGACCGGGTCCCCCTCCCTCCCCCGAAGGAGCATACAGCTCCGGGTGACTTTAACTTGGACCTGTCATAAAACCAGGACACCAAGCGGGAACCCACCAGGACTGGGGGGGGAGGGGGCGGCTCAGGCCCCACCCCGCAGGGACAGGTGACAACCTCCGGGTCCGCTGACCCCCCCTTCCTACCCGGGGAGGGGGTGATTGCACCCGATCGCCCAGGCACCCAGGCGGGGGTCCGGGGCACGAGATAGACAAAAAGAGGGCGTAGGGGTCTGCCGAGCCCCCTCTCACGCCGGGAGGGGGTGATCGCACCCCTCACCCCTCACACTGTGCTTTGTAAGTTCAAGCAAATTGCCCTGAGAGAGTGAAAAGATGGTTTTAAGTAGTTGCTTCTAATATTCTAAACATGTCCCCTTTGGACAGGGCCATCCTTAGAGGACACAGGGCACAGTACAGTCCCCCACCCCGACACTGTCTCCCATCCCGCCTCTTCCCACCCCTGCTCTATCCTTGCCCCCACTCCACCCTTTCCCCCAAGCCTCACCCTTGCTCCATCCCTTCCCCACCTCCATTGCACCACTTCCCTGAAGGCCCCTCCCTTGAAAGATGTGACCTGGAGGATTACTGCAAGGCCTGGCGCAGGGCGGCAGCAGGAGGCGTGGGAAGCAGAGCAACCCAATAGCCTATTCGGCTCCTCTGCCCATCTCCCGGCCAGGTGGCTCCATTCTACCATGGTGGCAGGAAGCAGAGTGCCCCAGCCTGCTCTGCTCTGATCCCCTCAAGCCGTGTTGCTCGGGAGCGGAGCAGGCTGAGCTGGGGTGAAGCAGAGTGACCTGACTGGGAGGTGGGCGGCAGAGAAGAGCAGGCTGCTACGCCCCTCCGCTTGCCATGGCTCCTGCCTTTTATATGGGAGGACTGCTGGGAATGCGCCCAGCTGCCACCAGCACAGGCTCTGGGCGGGGTGTGTCTGCATGGCAAAAACTCCCACATCAGCAAGTCTCACAGCCCAAGGCTCTAGAGGGGGCCAGCAAAGGGTGGATCCAGCTGTGGATGTGGGAGGCCAGCTGTGGGGGGGGCCCCAATTGCTGGCGATGCTACCCTGGGAGTTCTGCAGCAAGTGGCAACTCAGTGCCCCCAGTACCAGCTCTGGGAGGCCTGCAATAAGTGGGGCACAGATACTAGCTGTGCTGTTTCTGGGAGTTTGGCCATGGATGGGGTCTGGGTGCTGCTGCCTGTACTGGCTGTGGGAGACCAATAAGAGGTGACCTCGCATGCGACTTGTCTTGTGCGAGAGGTCAGCTGCAGGTGATGTCATTATGGAAAATTGGATCCAAATCACAAGCTGAAATGCGAAAAGTGTGCGCCAGTTCCTAAGATGTCACAGTAGCCTCCAACTTTTTGCCTGCGCCTTCTTAGAAATTAACCACAGAACCTAGGAAGAGATTTTAATAAATGAACATTATGAACAAAGGCAAGAAAACCAGCGAAACTAGATCAGTTCAGACAAAAAGAGCCTGCTGAGACGGTTCAAGGACTGATGAAATCTGAATGAACCAAAATTGGTCTAGTGTTGTAATTGGTGGACAGAATAATCAGGGAGATGAACTATGCCTCCCTCTCACACTCGCTTTTTTCCTTTTTGGGGTACTTAAATAGGGACTGACCAAATCAGCTGGTCTCCTCCCTTCTTGTACTCGAGCTTGTCTCCTCTTGTTTCCCCGGCCCCAAGACAGGCAGCGCAGACGAGCCTGAAGAGAAAAGTCTTTGTGAGAGAAAAGCCATTAGGTGTGGCTGTGGCGCAAGAAACTTTTTCACTTGTGAGTCCCGAAAATCATAATGACATCCAGTCCTCAGCCCATCAGTGGAGATGCCAAGTTACCAGTCCTGCACAGGGAGGTAAGATCCTGTTCTGTTGTTATGCTTATAAAAACACATGGGGTCTTTTTCAGGGGAAAAGTCAATAGACTGTGTTTATTGGGAATATAGTAGAGAAGCGGTTAGCATCTGCTTCATAAAGACAAGCCCACACATATACATGCACACACACAAGTCCTGCAGATGGTGCGTAGTTACAAGTCCATGGTGGTTCACGTCAGTCTTACTGGCCAGGCAAGGCTGACTGAGTAAGGAGTTGGGGTTCCTCTGAGACTCCTCTGAGGCTTGGCTTGCAGGACTGAACCCAGAGTCCCATGGTCAGAGCTTCCCTTCTTATCCATGTCAGTTCCCGTTGGAGTCTATGGGTTTTGCAGTATCATGCTGCAACCACCCATCCTTAAGAGGTGTTAATCTATGTTTACCCTCAGACACTTCGCCAAAGGATCAATGCCCACAAAACAGATATTAGACAGGATCACAAAGAAAAAACAGTTTCTTGACATTTCAACCAGAAAGGACATTGTCTCAACGACTTGATTGCCTGCATCCTGCTTCAAAGGCCTTTTAAGACTACACTTGAAAGAGAATCCTCTGAACTGTCATTCATGCTTAAATTCGACACTTTACGCCTAAGTTTGAATAAAGACTCTAGTTATCTTACCCATTACAAAGATAGCTTCTCCAATTATCACCTCTAATATCATTAGCTCACAGACATTTACCTCCCCCCACATCTCCCTTCTGTTCTGAAATTTGTGTTCATATGTGTTCATTTTTTTAATTGTATCCTTTGGTATATATGGTTGTGACAATTTTCTTCCACTATTTGATGTGAGGAAGTGGGTCTGGCCCACGAAAGCTCATTGCCTAATAAACCATCTTGTTAGTCTTTAAAGTGCTACGTAGTCTTGTTTTTTGTTTCACTAAACATTATCTAATCATGAGAGAGAGACAGAGAGAACTAGAAGCTACAGAACTTATAAGCAAGTCATTATACATGAAATTATACATCATACTTACAGTCTTATAACCAATACTAAAATATACATTTTTGCTACACTGTCTCCCTTCCTTTTATGTTCCTTTCTGCCCTCCCTCCTCCCTCCTATCCTAGCCTCCTTTCTCTGCCTCAGCTTTTCTTCAATATTTTGCTAAGTACTGTACATTTCCTATTTTGGAGTCCTGTTGTTCAGACAGCTTCCTGTTCCCCATCCAGAGGGGACTTCCCCCCCATCTGGCACAGGCCTTTTCTCCTCACCACATCCGACAGGGCTTTCTCCTTCCCCTCTCCTGCTGCAGCGCTGAGGCCGAGAGAGTTTGAGCAGGAAGGCCACTTACCTGGTCCAGTGGCCATCGAGACAGTGAGCCCCAGCCTCAGCTGGCCATGCTCTTGGTGGTGCAGCTGCCCCCAGTGGTACAGAATAGCTCTCCCCTCTGCTCACTGCCCCTCCCTTTTCATGTTATGGAAACAATCTCATTTCAGGCACTTCCTGTTTTCCTGGCACAGCCAGACCCTGACCTTGCTTTATGTTAGGAGAAGAGGAGACTGCCTATCAAATTTGGTGGTCCTGGCTCTTACCGTTTAGGAGGAGTTCTTGAACAGACTCTCAGACAGACATACAGACAGATGCACATCTCTAAAATATATAGATAAGCATCCAGATTAACATAGGAACGGCCAGACTGGGTCAGACCAAAGGTCCATCCAGCCCAGTATCCTGCCTGCCAACAGTGGAGAGGAGTCCTGGGGCACCTTATAGACTAACTGAAGTATTGGAGCATAAGCCCCAATCTGACAAAGTGGGTCTTTGCCCACGAAAGCTGATGCTCCAACACTTCAGTTAATCTATGAAGTGCCACAGGACTCCTCGCTGCTTTTGCAGATTCAGACTAACACGGCTCCCCTTCTGATACTTGACATGTCTGCCAACAGTGGCCAAGACCAGGTGTCCCAGAAGGAGAGAACCAAACAGGTAATGATCAAGCGATCTCTCTCCTGCCAGCCATCTCCATCCTCTGACAAACAGGCTAGGATAGATTTCATATTTATGAATTCTCTTCCAATCACCATTAAGTATAGGGACTATGAAGTATGTAGCGTACACGGCATGCATGCATGAACTTCAACGGGGACAACTTGCTGCTCTCCTTGCTATTTTCATGTTGTTGTTTCTCTTTTCGGAGTGCTTTGTTACCATTAGGCACTAATTGTGTATATGTAGCCAGGTCACTTTGACCTGTTTCTCTGCCTACAAGCTTTTGGCGCTCTCCATTCTTCTTCTACTTGATTTTTTCTAATTGCTTCCTGGCAGCACATTTTGTAGTTATGTTATCTTTCAATGGAAGCACATCCTGTGTTCAAACACCCTCTTTGTCTTATACAGCAGTTTTAGCCAAGTTTACTCAATCACAAGATCCCTTTAGGCAACATTTACCTTTAGCTCAGGGGTTTCTGGGCCAAAGTCACCCTTACCATCCAGACTTCCGCATTAGACATGACTATTTGATCAACTCTCAATAAGGTGTGTGCATGTAATTAGTCTGTGCATAGAATGGGTGTGTGCAGGGGAGTGTGTTGGGTATGTGGAAGTGTGATGGGTGTGCATGCACATGATGAGTGCTCACACCTGAGGGGTGTGCACGTGCTGGGTGCATCAGTCATATTCATGGACACCCATCACACAATCATGTATCTGCCACAGGTGTGCCCCTGCTGCCTGTCAGCTTCAGGGTTCTCATGGCCCCATCCCTCCGTCCCTGTGCCAACGCCTGAGCATGTGAGTGCAGTGACTAGCCCCTCCCAACTCCCCCACTGGCCTCAGGTTACCTGCAGTGGCTGCATCCAACCCTCCCCATCCGCTCATCCCCCTCACCAGCCTGTGGGCAAGTGTGGAGGTGATGCCTGGCACCCAACACCCCTGCTCCTCCTGCTGGCAACAGAGTGAGGGTGCCCTGATGATAGTGCATGGTCCTCCCGTCTCCCTGACTCCCCACTGGCCTCCGGGCACATGGGGCCGTGAAGACCAGCCCCACCCCACCGCCATCCCCTCCACTGGCCTCACTGCCATGGCAACAGCACTTGCCCATAGTGCCCTCCCTGCTGGCCTCAGGGCAGTTGTGGGGGTGTTGCCTGGATACTCCCCATCCTGCTTGCTGGCCCAGACCACCTTTGGGGTGGTCCGAGTAGGCCTGGCTGGCTGTGTGAACCAAAGCCTGTGACCCAGGATAGGCCTGGCCTTGGCGGAATAGTAACGCACCAGTAGGGCCCTTCGCTTTCAGGATTTACTTTGTTTCATTTTCCCAGGAATGTATTGGTTCTTATTGCAGCAACAAAAATAGGCAAAAATTGGTTCAAACATTATTAGTAATTGTTCTGGGCGAATATTGGGGTTTATTCTGGTGGATGGAAGGACGGGGAGAAATGTATTCAGTACAGCCGGTTCCCGACTTACGACCGTTCGCAGTTACGACTGAAGCTGTCGTAAATTCCGGACCCCGAGTTATGAACGCGATCTGTGCCTATGAACAGCGTGGTCGCGTGTAACTCTATGGAGTCCAACTTACGAACGAACCGAGTTATGACCAATTGCTTGGTCCGTAACTGGTTCGTAAGTCGGGAAGAGGTTGTAGATTAACACTTTGCTTAGTGAATTGCTGCGGGACTAAAACAGAACTCAAACTACAATGCCACCTCTGAGGTTAAGAAAACAAGGCATCACTAATTCCCAAGTAACACTTTTTAGTTGAATAAACAGTTTCCCGTTCTAGACTGAAAAATATTTGTCTATAAATATTTACATTTAATAATCAGGCCACACCATTTGCAGCACGTCCACTCAACTTCATCCTTTTCTCCTCTTCTGCTGTTTTTAAAGATTTTTGATTGTTTCCTTGTGGGCTGAAACGTATTCTGGTCTAGATTTTTATTTTCTTCCCATTTTAGTGTGTCTGCTCTTTAAACCATTAGCTGCAAATTTCTTGAAATATGTACATAGCGGGTGTGAGATTATCAGTGTGCTCACATGCAGATGCACCCAGAGCCTGCATGCATGCCTGTTTGTTTACTGTATAAATCTTCTAGACTAGTACACAGCCTTACTGCAACAGCCAACTTTGCATATACCTTAAATTAGTGTATATAACCCCACACAAGTATTACCCACACCTGTGTATAACCTGCAGTTTTTCCTGATTGAGTAAAAATAGTCTTATATACCCCGCATGCATATATAGCCCACGGGAGATGAACCGTGGGTACTGTTAATGAACAGCACCTGTGTTAATGAGCCGTAGCTGATAACACTGAGCAGTAAGTATGCTACAATCCTTATCGCTGGTATATAACCCCTTTCAACCACACCGTTTTACCATTCATTTATTCCTTTAGTAGTTTTAACTTGTACTGAATTTTAAAAAGGTATTTTAAACTTTTTAAACATGCCTAAGGGAAAATCCTACACAGCCGATTTTAAATTGTGTGTTGTGACATATGCAAAGGACAATGGAAACAGAGCCGCAGGGAGAAAATACTCTGTGAACAAAAAGTCTGTTCGGGAGTGGAGAAAGGAAGAAGCAGAGCTTGAGAAATTACACCCTTTGAAAAGAGCGCAATGCAGAAAGAAAGCCAAGTGGCCAAACCTGGAAGAAAACTTATTGAAGTGGGTTCATACACAGAGAGAGAGCAAACGAGTGGTGTCAATGGTAGCCATGCAACTCAAAGCTCGACTTATGGCTATGGACCAGAAAATCTATGATTTTAAGGGGAACTCGGGAAATTGGGTGTACAAATTTATGCGGAGAAACAATCTGTCAGTTCGCGCATGGACATCTGCTGGCCAACGGCTTCCCGATGAATGGGAGAAGAAAATGGATGATTTTAAAACTTTTGTACATAAAGAAATTCATCAGCTGGGCTTGAAACCAAGCAATGGTATTAACATGGATGAGATGCCCATGTCATTTGATATACCCGCTACTCGGTCTGTTGCGGAAACTGGAACGAAAACAGTCTGTGTAGCAATCACCAGTCATGAATGCACCTGTTTTACTGTAGTGTTGGCATGCATGGCAAATGGTGATAAATTAAAACTTATGGTGATTTTTAAGAGGGTAACGATGTCTAGAGAAAAACCGCGGCTGGCGTTTGTGTGGTTTGTATCAAAAAGGGCTGGATGAACACAGATGTTATGAAGATGTGGACAGACAGCTGCTTTCGGGCATGAAAAGGTGGGTTTTTAATCCTAAATCTCTGCTGGTTTTAGATTCCTTGGCCGCCCACAAAGAAACTTCAGTTCAGAAACATATAAACAACATGGGTGCACATATCACCATAATTCCAGGTGGGCTGACGGGCAAGTTGCAGCCGCTTGATGTGGCTGTCAACCACCCAGTCAAGTGCTTCATCAGAGAGGAATGGGACAACTGGATGACAAATGGGGAACACACATTCACTCCAGCAGGTCGACAGCACCGTGCCACTTACGTGGAAGTTTGCAGATGGGTTTTGGCTGTTTGGGACAGAATAAAACTGGCTACTATTTGCAATGGGTTCCGTAAATATGACATTGTTCCCAATGTTGACTCTTCTAGCTCTGAATCCAACTACGACAGCGATTCTGATTCGGCACCACAGACCTCCGTGTCACCAAAGCACACCTAGCCTCGGCTATGGATTTTATGGATGTTTTTTATGACAGTGACTACGACAAAAGTTTTGATGGGTTTTGAAAACTCAGATGCTGAGGAGGATGCTGCTGGTGCAGATTCTAGAGAACAGAGTGAATGAACTTATGTATTTTATGACAATGCGAAGATGGCTTTTTTTATAAATAGTTTTACCATATATTTATTCTTTTACTAGTTGCCCAGTAAAAGAATGTATTTTAATGTATTTTAACATAACTGCCTCAATTATTAAATTAAAATATGCTGCTTTTATCAAGTAAGAGTCAGTCTTGTCTTCCTGTACTTTCAGTAAAAAAAAAAACCCTGTATTACATGTGGACATGTATAGTTCGTGGGGGGAGGGACAGGGTTTGTAAAACTGCATAATCCACGGGTTATATACGCTAAAACATGGTACATAGAGACTAATATATTATTGTAATGCCTGCGTCTCATGCAATGGATTGTATTTTCCTAATAGAAACAAATTATTTTATATAGTTGAATGATACAAAAGTAGGGTGAAAATCAGAAAAAAAAAATAATTTTTGTAAAACACGTGATTTTTTGCAGTAAAAATCAGCTTCAACTGATGATGAAGGGGCGTACGCCCACGGACCAGGTGTTGGCTCAGCAAGTCGGTGCATCCCTGACCCGAGAGCGTAGCCCAGGAACATGGAGAGGTCTCAAGGAACTACCGAAACAAGCTCCCAAGAGAGTGTGCAGACGCACACCGAAACGGTAAGAGGAGCCTGGGATTACAGGCGCATGGATGAGAACGTTTTGTATGAAATAACAGGGACAAAGGCCAGCCGAGGACAGCTGGGGTTGCCCCATCACTTGGTTGTAGCAAGCTGAAAAGGGAAAAGTTATAGAAGGTGCAACTTGGCATCGGCTGAGGGGCCAGGACTGACTCTGCCCTGACTGAGCCTTTACCTGGCACCATGGGCAGAGCGGATCAAAGGCAGGGGATGGTTAAGCTGCCTCAAACATCCTCGAATTGGCCCTGCCCACGCTTCTTCCCCGGACCCTTCCCTCTTCCCCGCACTGTGCTGCAGAAGGTGCCCCTGGCCGGGGCTGCAGCTAATGGGAGCTGCTGGTAGGGGGCTGCACCACCCACCCAGTGCACTGAGGGGGGGGGTATGCCAGCTTTGGGGCACTCTGGGGCTGGAGGAAGGAGACTGTGTCGCTCACATGGCACACGAGCAGAGGGGCGGCCTTGGGGAGGTTGCGGCAGCCATGCAGGGGGACCTCTAGGCTTTGTTGGGGGGGGGCAGGCTGGAGCTAGCCCCCTGTGGCCCATGCTTGTCACAGGCACACATGGGGTATTGTCCCTGGGCCCACGTTCTGCCGACGGTAAATCTGCCCAAGAACCTTTGCCACAGAACCAGGCCAAAGGGCTTTGCTTGTGGAGAACATGGAGGGCGGTGAATGAAGACGCTGCGCTGCCGGCGAGCTCCAGGACCAGCAGCACCGAGCAACCAAAACAACTCTCCTCAGAGCGAGCCACTGTGCCCAGCCCCCCGCCCCCCTCCGCATCCATGCCCAGATCCTGTGGCAATGGCACCCGGCTGCCCCTTTCCACCTGCCCCTCTCCTGCCAGCCTGGACCCCCGTCCCAGCTCAGAGCCTCCAGTTCTAATGGCTGGCACCAGGGCCTGGTTCCCGGTCCTCCTCCCCCACCTCCCATTGGCCACAGCCTGGACTCTGGCAAAGCAGAGCCCCGGACTGCCTGCATGTCCCTACGTGTCCTTCCTCCTGGCCTGCACCCTGGCCAACCACAGGACGGCCTGCAAGGGGGTGCCCAGCCCTCTGCCTTCACCCCCGCAGGCAACTGGACACACGAGGCTGCGGGCCTGGCTCTGCTCTCTCCCCCCGCCAGCCACAGGACACCTGGTGCCGTGGCTCCCAGACCAGCCCACCTACCCCACCCCAGCGTGTCCCTGAGCATCTGGAGCAGTGGGATCCATTCGCCCGCCGCCCAGGCCAGCTCCGGGACACCCTCCTCCAACACCCACAGCTGGTCCGGAGCTGTTACGCCGACCGCCATGTGGGCCCACGACGCCAGGTGTCACAGCACCATGCCACACACTGCACCCCCCAGCTGGCCGGCAGGTGCAGGCCCGGGTGCAGGAATTTCAGGGGGTGCTTTTTCGGTAAATGTGGGCCACAATATTTACACATCAAGGAGTTCAGAATGGTCCTGCAATGCGTGTGCATAAGAAGTTAATGCAAAAGTGTCGTGGGAACAGTGACGCCTAAAATGATCCTGTTAGAACATACTAACATCAGACCCCCCCACCCTTCCTTGACGGGCATGGGGGGTGCATTCGCACCCCCTGCATATGGGCCTGAGGTACCTGGGATGGCAGTAAGCCAGCCTCCCTTCCGCCTTGCCTGGCCTATCTCCCAGAGCCACCGCCCCTCACCAAGAGCAGCAGCTCCCAGCTCCACCTCCCCACGTGCATGGCAAGCCGGACAACACTCAGCAAGGCCTTGCCCTGCCCCCTCTTTCCTCCACTGCATCTCCACCCGGCTACAGCACCTCTGCACCCTCGGTTCCCACCCGCTGCCAGCTCGCTCCCAGTCTGGCCCAGGGCACCCGGGGGTGGCGGGGCCCAGCCTGCCTGGCTCCGGACGCACACAGCCCAGGACAGAATTGGCTTGACCCGAGTTACTGTCTGCCCTGCAGAGAAGAGAGGCCGAGGTTCGGGGACGATCGTGCTTGGCCAGGAGGGGGCTCAGTCGCTCTGTGGAAAGGCAGCAGCGACTCACCCGGCGCGTGGGGGCGCGTGGGGGCTCGCAGGCCAGCAGATCGGCGAGTCAATAAGCCTCAGCTCCCAGAGCCTGGGCCAGAGGCAGGGGCTCGGTTAGTTTCTGAAATGAAGTGGCGCCAGCAACTGAGGGGCCCTCCCGAGCTCAGAACACCGGAAGAATGAGACCCAGTGCGGGGACCTGCCCTGGCCTGGCCTGAGGAGGGTGGGATCCAGCCCTGGGAGAGGGCGGAGGCAGACAGCTGGGCCCTGCCTGGCTGCAGAGGGCTGTATAATAAGGGCTCGTGAGAGGAAAACACCACTCTTGCTCCAGCCGGGGAACAAGAGGGACCTGGCTGCTGGGGAGGCTCTGGCCTGACCTCGCTCCCGGGCAGCAGGGCTTGAGACAAGGCCTGAGAATACGAGGGCTGTAGATAGGGCAGGGCTGGGGAAAGGCCGGCAGAGCTGGGGGAGCAGAGCTGAGGCAAGGCCTGAGGCCAGTAGGGCTGCAGGAAGGCAGCCAGGGCAGGAAAAGGCAGCAGGGCCACACTCGCTTGGCTGCAGTTTGCCCCCGAGGCAGGGTCTAGATGACGCCTAGCAGTGGGGCATTCAGGCAAGGTGAGTTTAGGGCTTTGGGGTTCCCTGGGAGGGAGGACCCCAGAGTGTGGGGCAGTGCAGCAGGGCAGTTCCCTGAGGAGAGGGAGCCTTGGTTTGGGAGGGATGCGGCTCCTAATACACAGCAGTTGAGAATACCAGGTAACAGCAGGTGCGATGTGGGCCGGAAGAGGCTGAATTGAGCGACTTCCCAAGTGACCAGCAGGAGGCGCCGTAGCCCTGAGTTGTGTTAGAGGTTGACGTGATGAAAGGCAGATTGGAGAGAAGAGAAAAAGCAGAAGGAAAATGTAAAAGACAATAGGACTGCAAAAAGAAAAGCCATATGAATGGAACCGCACAGGGTCTGATTTGCCACTCGGGTACGTATGTTTAATTGGGTGTAACTTTATAGGTTTTGCTGGCATTACACTGGTATAACAGAATCGAGATCAGGCCAGAGAGCTTGTAGCTGGCATCAATGGAGTTTAGTTTTTAATATCAACTTTAGTAGGGTTCTATTTACATGCCCACACAGGCTTACACAGGACCACCAAAGGGTCTTACAGCATCTGACCTCACTGAAATCAGGATCGCTGAGGGATTTCCACTAGTAGGAATGTCCCAATGGCTCTTAAATTCTTTCAGTCGGGCCTCTGAAATGAGCAGCAGGATCTACACTTGCTCTAGTCCTGCTGTCAACTATTTCCTGCCAACAGCATGGGTCCTCTAATGGCTGCCTTCGGGATTCTGCCAAAGATGCTGCATTCCACAACAGCTTTGCATTGGAATTCCCAAATCCATCCTACTTCTGTCCTTGCCTCAGGCTGTGCGCGCACTAGGGGTTAATAATCGCTTCATAGAACAATAATAATCTGCTATGGAGAGGAGAATGTTTGTAAGTTTGTGCGCTAATGACTTGGACGCTATAAGAGCTACCGCAACCAAGCTTTGCATGGGATACCCTTTCCTCGAGGAGAAGGTTTTAAGGGACTTTTGGACCCAATCGAGCCCGAGCTCAAGCTGTAAAAATAAAAAAGAAACCCACTTTGCAGCATTGCAGGGGCCGCCCCGCCCACCCTAGACCCCATGCCCGCTGCCTGTAGCCCCCAGCGCCGTCCGACACTCGCCCCCTCCCGCCCATGAGGTTACATAAGCGACCCTCTTCCTCCTACCCCCGTGCTGGCACGCAGTGCCCCGATCCTCACGCACACAATGGCTCGGGCACCCGCCCTACCCCCCGCACCACCCGCAGCCCTGTGCGTGAGCTGGGGCGCCCCTCCCGCATGTAAGCTCCCCTCTACCCGGAGTCGCAGCCCCCCCCCCCCCCCCCCGGGATGACACGGACCTATATTTTAATCCCTCTAGAAATCAGTGAAACTTTTCTACCATTCAAAAAAAGATCATGGATCTCTGTTTTTCTACATTTTGTTCCTCTGGTTTCCCGAGCAACGCCGGGTAACTCCAGCTAGTAGTTAAATATGGGGATGTAGCAGCTATGCCACTGCCATATAGTGTAGAGTCAGACTCTGCTTACGCTAATTGGCCTTCCTGGGTGGCAGAAGCTGGGTTAAAGGGGGTGTTCTCCCATCACGCTAGTTGGTCTATACCATGAGTTAGGTTGGCAGAGCGTCCATGCTCAGAGGTGTAGTTATGTCTGCCTAACTTTAAGAGAAGACCAGGCCTCAGTCTTCCAACCCTGGTAGCTTTGGAGTAAAATGGGGGTAGACACTGGAAGTTTGGGTGTCACTCTGCTCCATAATTAAGCTAACGTTTTCCCAATGCAGTAAGAGGGACTCATGTTGATGGGAACAAAATGCCAAAGGAATGGGGGCATCTTGAGCCAAGCTGGGCTTTGAGCTACAGACTTTGGCCACAGGATGTGCTGGCCAAATGCTAGTTGCAAAGGAAACTCACAAAAGCATCTTTTAGATGTTTGAGTAGGGAAGGAGGCTGGAGCGGGATGCACGAGACAAAGCCCTTGGTCATTGTCTTCAGTCCACCCCCTCTGGAGCACCTAGTGCTGGCACTGTGGGCAGACAGGATACTGGGCTAGATGGACCTTTGGTCTGACCCAGTACGGCCGCTCTTATGTTTATGTTGAAGGGGAGTCCGTGAAGAACTGATTGGGTGAGAGGCTGTCCTTCCCCACCATGTGCTGCCACAAACAAGGACCCGTGCTCGAGCAACATTCACCTCCCTGTAGAAGTGGCCGGGCATTCTCTTCTTAACCATCGCAACACAATACAGCCCCCCTCCCCTCACCCATCCCCCTCTTTGCCAAGGCTGGGAAGGAGGGTAGATTTAGGGACAGTCTGTCTACATGTATGTTGTGTTCTTCCTTTATGGCTCAGTGGGAGGGAGGGAGGGAGGGAAGGAAGGTGTGGCCTAGGAGGAGGCAGAGGTGGCTTCCTACCATCTTGTGACACCCCGATTCTGAACAGCCCACAGCATACGATGGAGAAGCCCCCAGCGGCCCCCCATGCCGGCCCTGCTGCCCTACACTGGGATCTGGGAGGAAGGCGGGGGACTCTCTCCAGATCCATTACAGCTCGTTCCCAGCCCCTGTAAGTCACCAGCATGCTATTTGGAGGCAGGGCTGGAGGCCAGACGCCTGCTGTCTGTTTTCTCTCCCAGCTCAGATTGCTGGTTTGACTCTGCTCACAGGAAGGGCATCTCTCGTTATCCAGGCCAGGGACTCGTGGTGGGGCAGAGGAGCAAGAGCAACCTAGCTCGTTAATTTAGGGAGGGAGATGGTTATAATAAATGTTGCAACAGAATGGCAGTCTCGTCCTCTGGGCATGTAAGTCCTTACAGGCTCTTGTTCCCAGCGTTCCAGCCTGGTGCAGTTTCCCTGGTCTGCTTTTGTGTTTGCCCCTATTTCTAGTACCTGATTCTATCCATGGATCTGACCTTTTAATCCATCTCACCTCCCTTAGGGAGATGGCTTTACGCCAAACAGCAGCAGGGATACAGTACCTAATGGAACTGCTTGTTACAGCCACTGCTCCGCATCAGCAGAGCAATAGCACCGAGTCCCAGAACATGCACACGTTTAAACAGGGGTGGTTTGGGGACAGCAAAACTCTAAGTCCTCTGCTGTGTGTTGAGAAGTGGCTTGACAGGTCAGTGCTCAGAGCAAATCCGACATTGCCTCTGGCTGCCGGGGATGAGCACTTTTAATGAAACGTCTCCCTTCCGAGGGGCCGTGGGCAGTGAGATTGGATGTAGGTGTTTTCTCCCGTGTCTAGGCGCCTGCCGTCAGCCTGTTCTCATGCCAGATGTTCCTGGATGTGTTGTGAGCAGCACCGAAATGCAGTGCTAGAGCAGTGTTTCTCAGCCAGTGGTGGGTACCCTGAGGGGCACTCGAGAGAAGTCTGGGGGGTACATTCACACAACTGACATTTGGAGAAAACTGAATTTTTGTTTTAAGTTTTCCAGCGCTTTATTATTTTTGTATTTTTTACACCCAAAAGTTTCATTGCCCGCCCTGCTACAATTAAGTTGTTTAAATAAATGTGTTGCAATGGTAGAAAAAAATTTGATGTGTCTGAAACCTGTAGGTACCGGGGGTACTCATAATTTTTTTAAGGGGTACTTTATAAAACAAAAGGTTGAGAAACACTGTGCTAGAGCATGGGTAGCAGGACTGCTGCTCTCAGTCCTCAGCCTGTCTCTGACCCTGGCCAGGGGCCAAGACACGCGGCAGTGGTCCACGCTGGGATAAAAAGGGGGAGGAGGGGCTTGCCCCTTCCAGACTTGGGGCTTGTGTTATGTCATTACTACTGGACCCTGGCCATGTCCATCATCAGCATAAGTCGCTCTTCCTCTGCTGAGCCCTGCGAGGCTCTCCGGGCCCGTGCATTGCCACGAGGCGCACAAGCTCATTGTATGTTTTTGGGCACCTCATCTCTGTTTGAAGTTTGCAGCCTGGTTGTTTGGATACCGACTCTTTGGGCACTTCACGATGCCCCTCAGTGCCGTGGTTTCCCCACCTGTGAAATGGGAATAATTATCTCCGCCTTTGTAAAGCGCTTTGAGATTTAGATAAGAAAAATGCAAGATAAGAGCTAAGGATTATTAGCAGCAGAGCAGGCTGTCGCTACATGGGCGAGCAGCGTTTGCCCCATAGAGATCAGACACTCAGGCTACGTCGACACTACGAGTTTTCTCAGTAAAAAATATGCTAATGAGGGACTCATTTGCATGCGTCGTGATCTCATTTGTACATTTTCTGCCCATCCGTTTTTGTGCTAGAGGTCTTTGCTCAAAAACAAGCAGTGTGGACCATAGGTGTGCGCAGGGGGTGTGCTGGGTGTCCCTGGGCACACCCTAATGTCTCAAAAAAAAGTGGCTTTGCGTTTTAATGTAATCACATGATACACTCTTTTAGTTTTAAAGTCAGGGTTGTTGTGTTCTGCAATAAGCGCAGAATTACATACTATAGATGGTGTAGAAATGTATAGAAAGCCCGCGTTCGCTCGCAGCATGCCCTTTACCATTGAATAGTCAATAAATGTTCTCCTTTAAAAAACAATTCCCTGGGTGCTCACCCTAATGAAATCTGCTGCACACGCCTATGGTGTGGACGTTTCCTTTTTGTACAAAACCCCCTTTTTCCGCAAGATCCTTATGTCCCAAAAAAGGAAGGATACCGATCTTGCGGAAAAAGGGGGTTTTGCACAAAAAGAAAACGTCCACATTACTTGTTTTTGCACAAAAAACGGATTGGCAGAAAATATGGAAATGAGATCGTGACTCATGCAAATGAGTCCCTCATTAGCATATTTTTTGCCAAGAAAACTTGTAGTGTAGATGTAGCCCAGTCCCCCTACAGCATCAGCCCCCCAAGAGCTCCTCAGTCATGGGCTAGTGAGAGAAAGGGCCCTGTCTGCACACCTCCACGCAAAAGGAAGAACTTGAGAAGCCCAGCTCACATAGAAGGGGAAGGTACACCAGAGACCTCTGCCAGGGGCCCGGAATCCCAGAAAGGGAGACAGATTGTGAGTCCCGGCCATATCTACACTGGGGAAATCAGGAATAACATTGGAGGTTGTGGGATCTCCAGCCCTGGAGACACTGAAGAGCAGGCGGGACACACACCTGTCAGGGACGGCCTGGATGATGCTTGGTCCTGCCGTGAGGGCAGGGGACTGGCTGTGATGATGCCTCGAGGTCACTCCCAGTTCTCGTGTTCTAGGATTCTCGTGCTAATGGAGTTACGCTGACGCATGCAAGAGGACAATGAGGTCCTGAGATTCCTTCCTGAAGTGGCCGGAGAGCTGGACACTAAGCCCCTGCCCACGTACAGACACGCTGCCTCCCTCCACTACTCACCCGTCCTTCTCAGTGGAGATCTGGCAATGGTACCCAGTGCACCAGGAGCCCCAGGAACCCAAACAAGCATACTTAAGATTTTCAGCTCCTTGGGGCAGGGGCTTTCTCTTTGTTCTGTTTGCACAGCACCTCGCAGCATGAGGTCTAGGCCCAGGGCTGCTGCTGCTCCTTGGGCAGTACCACAGTAATACAAAGAAATCCTAGTCATGTTAGGCGCCAAGTGACGCCTTGTTACAGTTAAACCCCCTGGAGATTGATAGGGGTGAATTCACTCTTCAGTTCACATAGCTACAAGCAAAGCCCTGAGCAAAGGGGAGAGCGAGCCCAGACAGGGGTTTGGACTGTGTGGGGTGCACACACAGGGAGCAAGAGAGAGAACATGCAGAAACAGACAGCAACCAAGGATGCAGAGAGAGGCAGAGGCAAAAGGCGAGAACGCAAAGCAGTCCCTTGGGTGCACAGCGCGACCCTGAGCGAAGCGAGAGAGCTTCTGGGTCAGTGGGTTTTGGGGTTCTAAGCCAAGAAACTGATGCTTTTGTTCTTGGTTCCTCCAGCGTTCTGAGGAGCAGGATTTGCCACCCTGCTTGTAAAATAACCAAGCTTGCACCAAAGTAAATACCCAACTCCCTCACTTTCTGCTTGGGAACATCCCCTAGGCCCTGAAATGTGACTAGTCACCGGAGTGGAAAATGGCCAATGTTCCTTATAATTGTTTAACTCTTCTAGTACCAGTTCCCTCGAATGTGGCTGCTCTTGGCACCTGCCCAGTTCTCCCTACTGGTCCCCAGAGGGCAGGTTTCCAACACTTTATGGGGTCCCATAGGAGCAGAACAGGGTCAGTAGCTGGCCCGGCACAGTCCCCCAGGCACTGTCAGCAGAAGAGGGCAGCGACCTAAGGAAGCAGAGATCTGGGAGTAGGGGGCTGATCCCAGGACCCTCTGCCCAGGTCACAGCCAGCATCCTGACTCCATTCCAGAGCCTGCACCCATTTCCCCTTCCTGCATCCACATTTCCTCTTTGCACCCCAACCCTATCCCAGAGCCTGCAGCCCAGACTTCCCAAAGCTCCACCCCCTCCTGCAGGCAAATCCCCTCCCAGACCCTGCCCCCCAATCCCATGCTCCCGCCCAGAGCCTGCACCCAGCACCCCAATTCACTCCCAGAGCCTGCAGCCCCGCCCATCCAAACTCCCTCCCAGAGCCTCAGGCAGGTGGGCGGGTGTGTGTGTCCTGGGCACCAGCAACATTTCTGCAAACCTGCCACCCCTGTCAGTGCCCTAGGAGCAGAGCGCCAAAGGGGGTGACCCCAGGACAGTATGAGGTGGGGGTGGGTCCCCAGCTTCCTAGGGCAGCAATTGGGGGGAACCCCAGGGCATCAGGGAGTTAGGGAGCTGGGTGATTCAGAGAGTGAGGCGGCAGGGCAGTGGGGAGCCTGGGGGGTAGCAGGCAGTAGGGAGCCACGGGCCGATGCCCGGGGGGCAGGGATCTGGGGGGAGGGTCTCTGCAGGGCAGTGGGGAGCCGGGCCGATGCCAGGGGGGCAGGGATCTGGGGGGAGGGTCTCTGCAGGGCAGTGGGAGCCGGGCCGATGCCAGGGGGGCAGGGATCTGGGGGAGGGTCTCCGCAGGGCAGTGGGGAGCCGGGGGCGATGCCAGGGGGCAGGGATCTGGGGGGAGGGTCTCTGCAGGGCAGTGGGGAACCGGGGGCGATGCCAGGGGGACAGGGAACTGGGGGGAGGGTCTCCGCAGGGCAGTGGGGAGCCGGGGGCGGTGCCCGGGGGGCAGGGATCTGGGGGGAAGGGTCTCCGCAGGGCAGTGGGGAGCCGGGCCGATGCCAGGGGGTCAGGGATCTGGGGGGAGGGTCTCCGCAGGGCAGTGGGGAGCCGGGGGCGATGCCCAGGGGTCAGGGATCTGGGGGGAGGGTCTCCGCAGGGCAGTGGGGAGCCGGGCCGATGCCAGGGGGTCAGGGATCTGGGGGGAGGGTCTCCGCAGGGCAGTGGGGAGCCTGGGGGGTAGCAGGCAGTAGGGAGCCACGGGCCGATGCCCGGGGGGCAGGGATCTGGGGGGAGGGTCTCTGCAGGGCAGTGGGGAGCCGGGCCGATGCCCGGGGGGCAGGGATCTGGGGGGAGGGTCTCTGCAGGGCAGTGGGAGCCGGGCCGATGCCAGGGGGGCAGGGATCTGGGGGAGGGTCTCCGCAGGGCAGTGGGGAGCCGGGGGCGATGCCAGGGGGACAGGGATCTGGGGGGAGGGTCTCCGCAGGGCAGTGGGGAGCCGGGGGCGGTGCCCGGGGGGCAGGGATCTGGGGGGAGGGTCTCCGCAGGGCAGTGGGGAGCCGGGCCGATGCCAGGGGGTCAGGGATCTGGGGGGAGGGTCTCCGCAGGGTAGTGGGGAGCCGGGGGCGATGCCAGGGGGGCAGGGATCTGGGGGGAGGGTCTCCGCAGGGTAGTGGGGAGCCGGGGGCGATGCCAGGGGGGCAGGGATCTGGGGGGAGGGTCTCCGCAGGGCAGTGGGGAGCCGGGGGCGATGCCAGGGGGGCAGGGATCGGGGGGAGGGTCTCCGCAGGGCAGTGGGGAGCCGGGGGGGGCAGGGATCTGGGGGGAGGGTCTCCGCAGGGCAGTGGGGAGCCGGGGGGGGGCAGGGATCTGGGGGGAGGGTCTCCGCTGGGCAGTGGGGAGCCGGGGGGGGGCAGGGATCTGGGGGGAGGGTCTCCGCAGAGCAGTGGGGAGCCGGGGGGGCAGGGATCTGGGGGGAGGGTCTCCGCAGGGCAGTGGGGAGCCGGGGGGGCAGGGATCTGGGGGGAGGGTCTCCGCAGGGCAGTGGGGAGCCGGGGGGGCAGGGATCGGGGGGAGGGTCTCCGCAGGGCAGTGGGGAACCGGGGGGGCAGGGATCTGGGGGGAGGGTCTCCGCAGGGCAGTGGGGAGCCGGGGGGGGCAGGGATCTGGGGGGAGGGTCTCCGCAGGGCAGTGGGGAGCCGGGGGGGGCAGGGATCTGGGGGGAGGGTCTCCGCAGGGCAGTGGGGAGCCGGGGGGGCAGGGATCTGGGGGGAGGGTCTCCGCAGGGCAGTGGGAGCCGGGCCGATGCCAGGGGGGCAGGGATCTGGGGGGAGGGTCTCCGCAGGGCAGTGGGGAGCCAGGGGGGGCAGGGATCTGGGGGGAGGGTCTCCGCAGGGCAGCGGGGAGCTGGGGGCGGGGGCAGGTGCCCAGCGCAGCGGAAGCTCCTGCCCCGGGGCCGCCCCGCCCGGCACCTGCTCCGGTCCCTCCCCTGCAGCGGCCCCGCCCCGCCCCCGCCGGGTTTCACTGGCCGGGCTCCGCAGCGCGGCGGACACGGAGCGGCCCCGCTGCCATGAGCCCCCGGCGCTGCTGAAGGATGGTGGCGGCCCGGCGAGCGCCCGCCCCGCGGCCCGGAGCCCTCCTGCTGCCCGCGGTTGTGCTGGCAGCCTGGCTGCTGCGGCCCGGCGCCGGCAAACCAGGTGAGCCCCGCGGGGGCGCTGCGCTGGGTTATTGGGGGTTGCGCTGGGCCGGTGCAGCGGGAGCCGGGGGGGGGGGGGCGCAGGTCCCGGTGCTCTTTTGCTGCGCTCCCTGGTGCCGGAGGCTGGGGGGCGAGGTGAGCCCAGAGATCCCCTCTGGGCCCCCGGGAAGAGCCGCGAATCGGAGCCGGGTGGTGTGTGTGTGATGCGGATTGAGCTGCGTTTCCACCGGAGCCTGCCTGGCAGCGCCGCTGGAACGGGGCTGCTGCGTGGACCCCCCCCCCCCCCCGTCCCCATCCGCACTCCGCTTCGTGGGGATCCGCGGCAGAGGGGCTCAGCGCTGCCAGCTCTGGCCGAGGGTCCCTCTCGTGGGGGGTCGTGCAAGAGCAGCCAGGCCGGGGGAGGGGGGGGGGGCTTTGGGCAGGACGCTTAGGCCCCGGTGATCCCAGGGTGTCTGTGTACCCGTAGGTAGCAGTGGGGCGGGCTCCCCACCCCATGGCTCCTGGCTGGCAGCGCCCTAGGGCAGGTCAGAAAACGCCCATGTCTGGCCGTGTGGCCCTTTGCTGCAGGAGGGGGACTGAGAAACAGGATGGTGCCCAAGTGTTGGGTTTGGCTGCTTCCTTCCCCAGCCTCTGTGACTACAGGCTGCTCTTGCTCCAGTCGGGCCCCCAGCATAGAACAGAGGGGCTGGGGCTGCAGAGGGGGAGTGGGAAGGCAGCAAACCCAACTGCTTCAGTCTCCAGTGTGGATCTAGAGACACTAGGGATGGGAAAGATTAACGGTGGAGGCTGGAGCAGCCCCTGTCCGTGGTGGGCCTGGAGGGGCCAGAGGCAGGGGCTGCTCTGGCTGGGCTGGAGCAGCCCCTGCCTATGGCATGCCCCCCCCCCCCCCACATTGGTTAATGGGTTAAACTTCACATTCAACTGGCTAAGCAGTTGAACAGGATTTTACATCCCTGCAATACAGAGAACCAGGAAATCCCATGACTGTCCGGTCCAGCTGTTTGCCTAGCTGTGTGTGACCAGGAAGAGGAGGCTGTTACATGCACAGTACAAAGATTTATAAGTTAATAATCACACGGCTTGTGTTGTGTTTTTATATGACTGGTTGAGGGCTTCTGACTGTTGGCCCAGTGTGTGTCTGTGACCCCCGGAGATGACCATCCAGTGAGTGGCTGACAAGGCAAAACACCTTCAGATCTGTAATAAAACCTCCGAGGTAGCCAGTGGCCTGAAGGACATGGCATTGCTAACGCCTCCATGGCTCTCAGAGGGACTGGCAGCCAATTTTTTACTCTGCAGGTTAATTACAAAGTTGGGAACTTCCCAGTGTAAACTGATAGGAGTTCCTAAACACCAGGTTGGTTTACACAGGACAAGCTGTGTGCCTGTTCCCGAGAGAGGGGCTCAGTGCGTGAAGATGCTGGGGGAAGAACTGGGGTTGATACAAAAACATATCAGAGTCTCATAAGCTTCTAGAATGGGATTTTTCCTGTGCTTTAGGAGCATGAATTACAATGAGGCCATGTGCATCAAAATCAGATGGGTGTCTGTCCAGCCCAGGGCTGCATGTGGATCTGTTTCTGCCACCCTGGAGGTGACCAGAAACTGACTCTGCGGTGTGGACTAAGCATGGGCAAGGGCGGCCGATTCTGACCCTTTGGGGTGTGTCTGTGCAACCCCGGGCAGTGAGCGTCCCAGTCGGGGTCTCTGGATGCAGGTTAGGTGGCGCGTGCTATAAATAGCTGTGTGGACACGGTGCTTTGGGGCTGCAGCCTGCGCTGAAGTTCCGGCTCTTGAGCCACAGCAGGGGTGGCTCTGTCTCTACAGTATTTGCAAAGCACAGGTGAGTCAGCCGGGGTGGCAGGCTCGCTGCGGTGGCTGTGCAGATGGACGCTCAGACTGTTTACACTGCACAGCTGTTAGCGACAGGGCCGTGTTGACCTGCTAAAAGTGGAGGAAGTGCCCACGTGGCAGGACCGGCCCCTGCGGCCTCCCTCCGACCTTGGAATGAGCGGGAGGTGACTTACACAGAGTCAGTTCCCCGGGAATCATGGCTGAGTTGCTTCTCGCAGCGTTGCCAAGCCAGGCGTTGGAGAATTCACTCAAAATAAGAGGTCTCTGCTAGTCTTGTGTTCAGGTGGGCAGGGTGCTGCTAGGAGTTGCTGGCCATTCGTGCTGTTTGCTGTACATCTCTCTACTTGCGTGGTTCTGTTTGCTGAAATGTTGCAAGACACTTGTACCCAGGGATCTGTTGTTAGTCTAGGGGGCGAGTTTTCATCCTGCACTGGTCAGGGCCTTGCTTTGGGATTCGAGCTGGGAGGAGCCCGCCAACATACCGTGTCATGCAGCTTTGTTTAGAAGCCGAGCTAACCGTTTTGCTGAATCGTGCCAGCCCCAGAATTGCTCATCCACCCTGTGTTCCAAGGACTGGTCATGAACAAGATATTTACTCAAAATGACTCACTAAAATTACTCCCCGGAGCGAGTAGAATTGTCAGCTGAAATGCTTTAGGAGAGGTTTCCCCTGTTTTCCTCTGTAGGACAGGAAGTGGACTTTCTGCCCCAGCAGTGGCAAGTTTGATGGCGAAGGAGCTGGTTTGGTAGGATTTGGAGTTCAGGTGTGTGCTGGGTTCATTTGAAAAAAAACCCAGCGGCTGATTGCTGGGCTGTGGCATGGTGCACAGGGATGGGATAAAGAATAGATTGGGACAGGGCCGTGGCTGTCAAGTTGTGACGTAGCGGGGGGTACCTTGCTGGTTGCTATGCTGGGCAGTGGGTTGTGAGTGACCTCCACTGGCTGCTGTCTGCAGCACGGCCCAGCAGGGCAGGGGGTGAGTCATTATGCAAGGGGGCTCCGAACCTGTCTGACCAGTGATCTCCCAGGGAGCAGAACAATGGGAAGAAGGGGAGTGGAGCCCTGGCTGGGGACAGGGCTGGAGGTGAGTGAGTTAGTTTCTGCCTGGGAGCGTAGAGGAGACAGCCTAGGGAAAGGGGCTGGGATTTAGGGGCCCAGGCTCCCCCATCTCAAGGGGGGGCTGAGGCATCCTAGTCCTGCCCTGTAACCGGATTACATCTGTGCTGTATCCTAGAGAAGCAATAAACTCCCTCTATTCTACTGGCTGGTGGAGTCTGTTCGTGCCATTACGGGGGTGCAGGAGACGGGAAAACCCCGACGCGCCGTCACACAAGTGCAGAGGGCATTCATGCACCTGCACCGTGAAGGCACGTACCCGGGTCCTCTGAGAGCGACTCACCTCCCAGAGTTTCTGTGTTGTGCCTGGGGAAGCGGCGCTTTCTCTAGTTACTTTTCAGTCTTATGCCAGCCCCAGTTGTGGTGCTGGTCATTTCTGGCTAATACTGACGATGGAAAGTCAACAGAGAGGCAGCGACCTTGGTTTGACAGACAGAATTTTTACAGTGTAATCTGGGCCTGCGCTGGGGGTAGCAGCCAGGGAAATTGCCTGGGACTCCGTGCAGAGGCAGTGTGGGGAGGGGGTATGCAGGGCATGTGCTCTTACCCCCTCCGATTTGCTGTTTGGCTCCTACTGAGCATGTGCCCATGAGCTGAGCATGCCCCGTAGCACTACCGAAGCCGGCTGCCCTCCCCCATCACTATTGGCAGGCCTGAGTCATTTCTTGCCCCGTGCTAACGGGGGCTCCCTGTGGCGAACTTATGGGCAGGGGGCTCCGTGAGCTGAAGGACTTGGGCTTTGGATTCACCCGGGGGGGGGGGGGGGACCCTGCTCCTTAGATACTGTCCTAGCCCCAGGGAGCCTAACGCCAGCCCTGGCGGGAGCGGGAGCAATTTCTGTCTCATTGTCAGTAGCAAGTTCATGAAAAGCTTTCTAATTATCCAAGCAGCCAGTGCCGCGGGGGTGCTGCTGTGCCAGGGCGCTCCTGCAGGACTTCCAGGGCTGTGTCTTCAGTGACCCAACGGTATCCTGACTAGTTGTCCTTTGCGGGTGGGGGGCGTTGTTGTGCGTAAGTGTGGGTGGATGGAGGCAATGGGTTGGTGAGGGAGAGAACAAGGCAGGTTGGATCTTCAGATTATCATGTCCATGGATGGTCCTTTTTCATCGTGTCCATGGCCCAGTTTGGAAAACTCAGGCACGTAGGTGTTGCTGTGCCCAGCTTGCAATGCCTAACTGATTTAGGAGCCTAGGTCTCGTTTTCAAAAGTGATTTAGGTTCTGAAGTGCCTAAATCCCATTAACTATCAATGGAATTTTGGCTCCTACGTGCCTCAGTCCATATCAAAATGATATTTAGGCTCCTGACTCAGTGAGTGATCGCGGCAGTGAGCACGACCATGGTTAATACTTTTAAAAGTCTGGCCTTAACGCTGCCAGCCACAGGCCGATATGAATCGGGGGGGGGGGGGGGGGGGGGAATCATAGTCATAGAACCCCAGGGCTGGCAAAGACCTCAGGAGTCATCGAGTCCAGCCCCCTGCCCAAAGCAGGACCAACCCCAACTCAATCAGCCCAGCCAGGGCTTGGTCAAGCTGGGACTGAAACACCTCGAGGAATGGAGATTCCACCCCCTCCCTAGGGAACCCGTCCCAGTTCTTCCCCACCCCCCCTAGGGAAATAGTTTTTCCTAATTTCCAACCTAGGCCTCCCCCATTGTAATTTAAGACCATTGCTCCTTGTTCTGCCATCCCAATGGATGTCCTCTCCAGTGTCTTGGCTGCTAGCCAAGCTTTCAGCCAGCAGCAGATGTAATTCCAGTCTGTCTCTTTGTAGCACAGGTTTTGGAAAGGCAGTGCTGAGACTGACCAGCGTTGGGTGGGTTCCAGTCTGGGGGGAGGAGCGAGAGGCTGCCCAGGTGCTCTCTGTGCCAAGAAGCGGTGTTTAAAAAACCCAGGCCTGTGACTAGGTTATTGGTGGCAAGTAGAATGCAGAGAATGAGCCTGATCCTCCTTTGCTGCTGCTCAGAGCCCCAGAAACCTGCTCCCCCGGAACGGCTCTCCGAGCCCTGATGATTGTGCCTGCTCTGGAGCGTCTGCTGAAGAGCAAACATTGCCCTTCTTTCTACCCGCACGCAGCACATGGGGCGGGACCTGCCTTCGCCTGGCCGCGGAATGCAGCGCGCTGCTGGCCCTCGCTTGCCTGGCGCTGGAGACTTGATTAGAATGCCAGGGTCCTAGGGTTGGTTAATTTCAGGTGCTGCTGCATAAGAGCCTCCCGCACCGCTGCGGATGATTTAGAACAAGAGCTAACCCACGGGCTCCAGGAGCAGCACTCGCCAGCTGACATTGTATTCGTGGGTGGGGTTTCGGGTAACAGGTGCCTCCCGTGTTTGCTTTAGGGCATGGCTGGCTGCGATATGCAGGTGAGTTCTGTAAAGCGGGGGATGCCGTCAGAACTCACTGGGAGCCCAGCTGGGCTGGGGAGGGAAATGGTCCTTGTTTTGGGACAGAGAGTGGCTGTCCTGGTGATTTGGTTCACTCAACACTTCATGAGTGGTTGAGGGGGGTGGTTGATGATTTATTGGCTGGGTCAGTGTTTGGGCTGCCCTCCAGTAATGGGTCTGGCCCTAAATTCCAGCCGTCCCCGGGAAGAGAGGGCCCCGTTGACGCGGGATTGGCGTTGCGCTGTGGAGTGCACGTTGCGGTTCAGGTGGAAGGCCCACGCTTGCCTGTGAAAACTTTACTGAACTCTTACTGCAAAGACGCTTTGACTGTCAGCCAAGAACCTCTCTCTGCTGTCAAAGCCCAGGGAAAGGGGAGGAAGGCCTGGCCTTGATCCTGTTGGGACCTGCCCTCCTGTGTCAGCTGTGTCACTTGTGGGCGGAGAGAGGGAGCCCGACACGGCAGCTCCGAGCCACGCCCTCAGCCTCCTGGGGTGTGCTGCCTGGTTCCCAGACCTGGCTTACTAGCCTGGCATGTGAGAACCCTTCCGTGGGACGGGGGAGAAGGCAGCGTTTTACGGGGCAGCGTCATACAATGAACATGTCTTCCCGGTTTTCCACTCTGGTGTCTGTTTCTGCCTTAATTTGCTTGGGACCTACGTTGCAAGGGACGAGCTCCGCTCCTTGATGGCGGGGGGGCGGGTGCCGGTCCGATTTTGTCGCAGAGGAGGAAAACTGGCCCTTTGTTTCATGTGCCAGACAGGGACTCAGGAGATCTGGGTTTCGGGCGTGATCTGGCAGATCTCTTCTCTGGGCCTCAGCGCGTCTGTAAAACGGGGATCGTGTTCCTTCCTTTCCTCCACCGCTTTGTCTTGCCTGTTGGGACTGAAAGGACTGTGAGGCCAGGCTTGTTCCCCTCCCCTCCTCCGCCGCACAGGGGCTCGAGGGTGAATCTGCTAAGACTGGAAGACCCCCAGGCCCTGGGGTGCTGGCGGCCATCCAAGAGGCTGTGGTCACTAGTGAGAAGAGCCTGGGGACTGTCCTGGCTGTTGGCCACAGGGATGGATGGTGGGGGGCTGTAGGGGCAGGGGCTGGGAGACTGAACCCCTGAGACTCCCTCCTGGGGAGATCGCTGTGGGGACCTTCCAGCCCCCGTGGTCTCTGAAGTGTGAGACTGTGGCCTCCGCTCTGGCAGGCCGCTTGGCATGAGCGGGGTGGGAAGAAATCGCTGTGGCCCTGCTCTGACCCCTGTGCTCCTCCAAAGAGGCTTTATCCTGTTGACATTAGAGGTTCAGATGTTGCCTGACCTGTTTGTCAGGCCCTTTCAGCAGACATCCTGCGCTCTCACTTGATTGACAGGGGAAGCCCCTTTGTGGACGGTCTTTGTTGTTGGTAACGCCCATTGAACTCAAATGCCCACAGAACACTCAGGGGAAAGCATCTCAGTGGCCAAGCTTTGAACCCTCCTCCTCTGCCATGGCAGGGGCCGCACAATCCACACCCAGTGTCATTCAGCAAACCCAGCCGGGGCATTACTGGGCGGCTTAAGACACAAAAGCAGCAGAAGGGAAAAATGGGTCAGGGACAACGGTCCCTTTTATCTTTCCATGCAGGTGCAGAATAAATGTTCTTTATGTGCGCTGAGGCATGTGTGGATGTGCACCGCCAGTAGAAACACATGCTGCCGGCTGGGGGTGCTGTGAAAATCAGTCAGGTGGCATTTGAATCTCTCCTGCCCAAGCCCTCGGCACACAGGGAGCTGAGCAGGGGAAATCCTTGTCCTCCTTTATGCAGCATGAAGAGGCAAAAAGGGCCCCAAACCTGATTGTCCTCCCACCTTTGCAGGGCCCCTTCGAAGGGGGAGAGGACCCTGAATTCGTGCTGCTCCCAGAAGGGTTCTGTCAGATTTTGTAGCTCGGCTCTGCTGCTGTGGAGGTTAAGGACTGGTGGTAACGAAGGCTGAAATGAATTGCTCCTCTCTGACAGCGTGCTCCGTTGCTCATCCCGCAGCGCGTCTGGCTTGGTGCCTTTGCAATTACTCTGCTGGGCAGAGAAGTGGCTTTTGGAAAATAACTCGCCGCCCGGGGCTTGCACGCTGAGCAAACGTGAGGCACCAGACCTGATCTAAGCACTGAACGCCTGCCGGGGCGGGGGGGGAGGGCCTGTTCTTATGGGGATGACGTCGCGCCCCAGAAGCTCCGGCCATGCCGCTAAGATGGACTCTGAAGAGCTGGGTTTCATTGGCCAATTCAGGCTGCATGGGGAGCCCACCCTGAGCCCGGGCTGCAACATTGCAGTGGTGGTTCTGCGAGCTGCAGGATCAGGCAGGCAAGCTCCAAGGCGCACTTATTACCTGCTGTAATTCATGGTTTTTGTAAGTGCTCCACTTAGGAAGGAACAATCAGTCTCTCACACACCGATGGGAAGTGACTTTCTAGGAAGGATACGGCAGAAAGGGATCTAGGGGTCAGAGTGGACCACAAGCTAAATATGAGTCAACAGTGTGACGCTGTGGCAAAAAAAGCAAACATGATTCTGGGCTGCATTAACAGGTGTGTTGTGAGCAGGACACGAGGAGTCATTCTTCCGCTCTACTCTGCGCTGGTTAGGCCTCAGTTGGAGGATTGTGTCCAGTTCTGGGCACCGCATTTCAAGAAAGATGTGGAGAAACTGGAGAAGGTCCAGAGAAGAGCAACAAGAATGATTAAAGGTCTAGAGAACATGACCTACGAGGGAAAAGAACTGGGCTTGTTTAGTTTGGAAATGAGAAGACTGAGGGGACATGAGAGCAGTTTTCAGGTATCTAAAAGGGTGTCATAAGGAGGAGGGAGAAAAATTGTTCTCCTTGGCCTCGATGACAGGACAAGAAGCAATGGGCTTAAACTGCAGCAAGGGAGGTTCAGGTTGGACATTAGGAAAAGCTTCCTACCAGTCAAGGTGGTTAAACACTGGAATAAGTTGCCTAGGGAGGTTGTGGAATCTCCATTTGTGGAGATATGTAAGAGCAGGTTGGATAGACACTTGTCGGGGTGGTCTAGACCGTACTGGGCCCTGCCATGAGGGCAGGGGGCCGGACTCGATGACCTCTCGAGGTCCCTTCCCGTGCTAGAGTTCCATGGTTCTGTGTTTAACCCGTGCTGGCCACGGCCCAGTGAGTTCCCTGCCAGAGGAAGGAGTAAGTGGCCACGTGTAGGACTTACCTCCTCCTCCCGTCTCGTGTGGGGCTGTAGATGCACAACTACCGCTTCCCCCAACCTCCCGGGGAACGGCACCAGTGCTAGGACGAGCCCAGGCCGCTGACTGGAGTCAGGAGAGAACAAGGTTCCTTTCCTAGCTTGGCCTTTGCTCACGGTGCACCTTGGCAAGGTCACGTCCCTGCCCTGTGCCTGTCTCCCATCTTGTCCTTTGTTTGCTGATAGACGCCCCGAAGAGCTGACCATGTGCTTGTACAAGGGTTAACTGGCAGGGGCTGGAGCACTCCCCGTCCACCCCGGGCAAGGCGCTGCTCCAGCCCTGTGTGGCCCGCCACCGGCAGGGGCTGCTGCAGTCGGCCGGAGCAATCCCTGTCTGGCGAGGCCGGCCCGGCCCCGCAGTGCAGGTTACGCGCTGTGGCTCCCTGGGAGCGGCGCCAGCAGGGGCTGGCGGCTTCGCTGCGGGCTCTGCAGTGTAAAGCTACGCTCTGCACGTCCCTCACTTGCCCAGGGTTCCCTGCTTACGTTTTGGAGAGTAATTACTCCACCTTCGTGGAGAGTACAGGTGAAATAATGCTCTCCTGCCGCCTCGCCCTGGCCCCGTTTGGGCAAGAGCCAAAGACCCTGCCTGAAGATTCGGGTTTGCCGCCTCTGAGCGCACGGAGCCTGGTTCTCAACACCGAGCCGTTTGCTGGCCTTTCCCGGATGTGTATGCTTGGTGGGAAGGTGTCCCTGTCCCTGGACAGGCCACGTGGGGCCGTACCGCAATTCCATAGGAAGGAAACTTCCTGCTTCTAATCCCCTCAATGCAGTTTCACAACCAACAATTAAAAAAAGAAATGGAAAGTGTCCTGTGGTTTAAAACGTGTGTCCTTTCCTAGGGCATTAAGGAAGGGGGTTAAAAGTCAGGGGCACTTCTGTGCCCCCACCCCACGATCAATGGGGGCAAATGGCTCCCAAGTCCATTCCCTCCCCCAGCCGCCACACTTCTGCCCAGTAGGAGCCAAGTTCTGTCCCGGGAGTTCGGGATTCTATTGTTTCCGGCAGGTGCTGCCAAGAACACAGTGTCTCTGCTTTCCGACTGGGGAGCTAGGGACCAGCTGCCCCTGTTCTGCAGGCGCCTGCTCGCTGTGGCCCAGTCCTGCCCTGCGCTGCTGGAGCCAGTTCGGCGAAAGGGCCGTCCCTCAGGGAATGGAGTTGGAGTGGGCTGCATTTCGCTGGCTGATTTCCAGGTCCCTGTTGCTCTGGGAGGCTTTTTGCACAGTATCCAGAGCTCTGAGTGCTGTGCTGAATTGCACTGCATATCCCTGATCCTCCAGCACCGAGCAGGGGAATCCGTCTGAGCGGGACTCGCTCCCGTTAACACGTTACGGGGACTCTTAAATCTCCACCCCTCCAGGGAAATGCCCCGCACCCCTGTGTTTCTGTGGCCTCCTGCAGACAGAGCCAGGACCCCCAATGGTGCAGCTGGGGGGGGGCTGCAGCTCCCCATTCACATTGCTGGCTGTTCCCCTTTGTTGGGAGCTGAGGGGGAAGTGCCCAGTTTGCTGCACCCCACACTCTGGCTGGGGGGGGTGAAGGGGGCAAGTGAACTTGGACCTGCCCCAGCTGGGGGAAATGCCCCCCTCCCCCGACTGTGCCCGCTGGAGCTGCAGCGACCATGGGGAGGCGCTTCTCACCTGGCCCCAAGCTGCTGCAGTGAGAGGGGGCCGGGGGTGTCCTCTCTCCCTGGGGCGGCCTGCACCCCGAGGCCCTCTCCCTCCCTGCCCCACCCCAGAGCACTGACTGAAATGAAGAAAAACACAAATGAATTGAGGGTAAATCCAGTAGAAATGTGGCCTGACGAGCTGGGGCCTGGCAATGCGGGGGGGGGGGGGGGGGTATCTGCAGTGCACACGTGCAGTATGGACTCCGATTTCTCTGTGTGTCACAGCAGTGGGGGGGCAGGTCCCCGGGTGGGAATGGTCCAAGCTCCGTTGGCTCTGCAGGGCTGTGACGAGTAACCTCAGCAAGGGACCTGCCGGGGTGATGCTAAATTCCCACCGAAGAGCCTCGCAGCTTGTATCCTCGCGGCAGAGGCCGGCTGCTCTTCCCAGCAAGAGGCTTGTTTTCCTCCGGGGAGGGGAGGTTAGTTCTTCTCGTGGAGGTGCCAGTGCCCGGGGAGAGGCTGAGGGATTTGGGTCTGTTTAGTCTGCAGAAGAAAAGAGAGGGGGGGTTGAGAGCAGCCTGCAACTTCCTGAAGGGGGTTCCAAAGAGGATGGAGAGAGGCTGTTCTCAGTGGGGGCAGAACGAGGAGCAATGGGCTCAAGTTGTGGTGGGAGAGGTCCAGGTTGGATATTAGGAAAAACTATTTCACTAGGCGGGTGGGGAAGCGCTGGGCTGGGTTCCCTAGGGAGGGGGTGGAATCTCCATCCCTAGAGGTGTTTAAGTCTCGGCTTGACAAATCATAGAATCCTAGGACTGGAAGGGACCTCGAGAGGTCATCGAGTCCAGCCCCCCGCCCTCAAGGCAGGACCAAGCTCCGTCTACACCATCCCTGACAGGGTTGGTGACCAAGCCCTGGCCGGGTTGATTTAGTTGGGATTGGTCCTGCCTAGAGCAGGGGGCTGGACTTGATGACCTTCTGGGGTCTCTTCCAGCTCTATGATACTATGAGAGCAGCCTCCCCTTGGCTGGATCCAGCTGTGCTCTCCAGCTGCAGACAGTTTGTGGCCCGGGGTTGTGATTCTGGCTTTGGGGCAGAGCTAGACCATCCTGCAGCCGCCTTGGGGCAGGAGAGCAGAGCGGACGCTGGGGTTGGAAAATCCCATTTAATTGTCTAACCAGTGAATGGTAATGTTTAACCAATAAAGCGGGGGGGGGGGGGGAATCTCTGTTTGCGGCAGGCAGGGAGCTACTCCAGCCCCCCTCGGTTAAGGGAACCGGTTAGCCTCCCCCATTAAGGGTTACCCAGTTAACCATTCGCATCTCTAGTGGACAAAGCCCTAGGCCAGAGGTGGGGAGCCTCAGGACCGGGGGCTGGACATGGTGTTGGGGGGCCCACGGCTCTGGTGTGCGAGGGGCAGGGGGGGTCTCTCTGTGTCTCAGGCAGGGACCACGCCGGGGAGGTTTGGTTTTTCCTTTTTGCTTCTCATTTGTGTGCGGCCCCCGACCCCAAACAGGTTCCCCGCCCCGCCCTAAACCCCCCGTAAGGACCAGTCCATGCTGGCCATGGAGCCGCCCTCTCCCCGCACTGTTCCGGTGCAGCGCACTCGTCCCGTCTCCCCGGTGGCAGGAATCATGCCCGGTGCTTCTGGCATGGAATCGGAGCGGCAGCTGGCACCTGGGAGCAGCCCCTGTACTAAGGCTGGAGCTTCAGCGGCTCCTTCCTCCGCACCCGCCTTGCTCTGAACGGGAGCAGCTGCTAGAGGGCGGGATGAGTAAACAGGCAACAGCTGTTGGAAGGCGGGAGGGGAGGTGGAAGTAAATGAGAAAACAAGCGAGAGGCTGGTACTTGGGTCCCCCTCAGTGCCAGGGTGGGGAGGGTCACCCCTAGGAGGTGGAGCCAGCGGTGCCATTTCAGATTGGGGGGGCATTGGCAGGTAGGGGAGCCCTAACCCGCCGTGGAGCTCATCTTAGCAGGGGTCCTGGATGGGGCCTTTCCAAATTCATGGCCATGCAACGCACATCACAGACGGTGACATCTGGGCTCCCCTGGAAGTCTGGTCTCTGTGCGCCTGGCCCTGTACAGGGTTCACAGCGGGACCAGTATTTCTCAAATGGGGGTCCTGACCCAACAGGGAGGTGCGGGGGCGGGGGGGAGTTCTATTGGGGATATTGCTAGTAGGGGTGCAAAATCCCGTTTAATCGGTTAACTGGTTACACACGCTCATCCCCCATTGCCTGCGGAGCGGGGCGGCTGGAGAGCTGCGGCTGTGGGCCAGGAGCCCAGCTCTCATGGCAGAGCCAGCGCCAGCAGCCGTGTAGACGGAAGGGTGGAATACGTCCCATGCCACCCTCCCCCGTGCCACCGCCGGCAGAGCTGGGCGGCTCCAGAGCGGAGATGGAAGGCCCCATTGGCAGGGTGGGTTTGCCTAAACCAGCTCATCTTCTGGGTCATCTGAGCATTAGAAGCGTTAATCGGCTTCTCCCTCCGCCCGCGGCTTTAGTTGTGGGAGCATTTAGGGGCGAGAGATTTAAGCATCTGGCTGCTGTAAATGGGAAATCGGTTACCCAGCCAGCGAACAGCAGCGCAGCACAGAACTAGTCCTCCTCCCCTCCCCGGGTCAGCAGCATCGGCTCACGCCCCGGGCTTGAACTTGGGGCGGGATTTGTCACTGGCCAGCCTGCGCGAAGGGGAAAGGAAAAGGGGGCTCTCGGTGGCTGGTCCCTTCCCCTGCTCTCTCCGAAATGGAAGCTCACACTTGGAGAGGTAACCTGGCCTGCCTCTCGGCAGGTGTCTGAGCAGCTACTGGCATCGTAGAATCCTAGAGCACTGGAACTGGAAGGGCCCTCGAGAGGCCATGGAGTCCAGTCCCCTGCCCCACGGCAGGACCAAGCACCATCTAGATCGTCCCCCACAGCTGTGTCCAACCTGCTCTTCAACATCTCCAGTGATGGGGATTCCACAACCAGCTATGGGGATTCCACAACCTCCCTGGGCAATTTATTCCAGTGTTTAACCCCCTGACAGGCAGGAAGTTTTTCCTAATGTCCAACCTAAACCTCCCTTGCTGCAGTTTAAGCCAATTGCTGCTTGTCCTGCCCTCAGAGGCCAAGGGGAACAATTTTTCTCCTTCCTCCTTGTAACACCCTTGTAGATACCTGAAAACTGCCATCGTGTCCCCCCCTCAGTCTTCTCCTTCCAAACCAAACAAGCCCAGTTCTTTCCGCCTCCCCTCAGGAAGTGGGTTTTGCCCACTAATCTCGTGATGCTCTGTGTATTGGTGTTGGTCTCTAAGGTGCTGCAGGACGACGCGTTCGTGTAGCTTGAGATTTAATCGTTTGCGTTGCTCGTCTCTGGAGAGCCCTGACCTTGGCGGGGGCCTGCAATAAACCTTTAAGGTGACTAGGGGGTTTTTGGGGGGAGCTCAGCCTGAGGCATCTAAAACAGCCCTGGATTTTTCCCCAGAGGCCGTGTGCTGAGCACGTCCGGTCGGGCCCCTTAGACACGTGCCAAGCCGGGCACATCTGCCCCTCAGGCCTTGGTACTGCTCAGTGTTTGGTCCTTGTCGGTGTGGGGGTCAGGGAGCAGCAGGGAGAAGAGCCACGTGGCCAGGACAGGCACCAGGCCATCTCGTGGCCCATCCAGGGCCCTCATTCGTTCCCATTGTGCAAACCTCAGGCGCTTCCAGCCCAGCTGCTCCCATCTCCGGAGGCGCTCGAGCGGTGGGGCGGATGGAAGCGGCAGGCGCTGCCCCATAGCAGCCCCCGATGGCAGCTTGTGTCTGGGGACACGTTGCTGGGTTCAGAGCGGTGACTCACCCTGGCAAACGGCTGTGGGACATCCCAGGCAGAGCAGCGCTGGGCCTCGTGGCTCCGGCTCCTTCAGCCTCTGGGAGCAGCAAGTTAGCCCAGCTCCTTGGGGCGGGGCTCTGGAAACGCCATCCTTCCTGTCCACGCTGCCCCGCGGGGGTCGGTGCAGGGAGCCAGGGGACTTGCTTGACTGTCCCTTGCGACCCAGGGTCACTGAGGTTCTCCCGCCTCCCAGAGCCGGGCCAGCCAGGAGCCTCCGCCGCTGAGTGAACGCTGCTGGTTCCCATTCCTGGCTCGTGCCCGGGGTGCAGCTCAGGAGCTGACTGGGGGGAGAGCCCAGGGGGCCTCGTGCGCCTGAGGCCCGAGAGCGGCTGTGCAGTGAGCTCAGTTGCCCCAGGGGCTCGGGGGGGGGGGGGGGGGGCGGAATCTGCACTGCTGTGGGTGGCGTCGTGCAGCTGATCGGGTTTTTTCCTCCCCTGCAGTCCTGCTCTGTGCGCAGGGGAGGGGCAGGAGCGACTGGGCCCAGGGCGTGCTCCCTAGAGCACCCTGAGCGGCTTTCGGCCGGGGGCAGAGCAATGCGCTGGCTGTGCCAGGCCCTGGCCTGGCCAGAGACGCGGCGGGTGGCAAGGGAGGCTGGCGCTGGTTTAGTTGGCTGGAGGCTCTCGTCGGGTGGCAGCTTCCAAAGACGTTTCCCCAACACTCTCCCCTCTGCTGCTTGGTCTCCAGCAGGCCAGGGGTTTCCCGCCTCTGCTTCGGTCCAGGGCACGGCTCTTGTCTCCCTCCAGTCTCCCGATGCAGAAGCTGTTAGCCCTGCCGTTGACTCCCAGGTCCTTCACCCGGACGAGAGCCCCGCCCTGCTCCCGGAGAGGTGCCAGGAGGAGAGACGGGCCGGAGAGCTTGCCTTGGTCAACCCCATTCATTCCTTAAGCCTCCTGGAGCAGGGGGAACGCCCTGGCGCTCGACCGGCAAGAGGCAGAGCCTGACTAAACCCGGCCTGGCGTCTTCCCGAGGCGGCCTGGCCTTTCAGAGCAGCGTCCATCGTCCAGCAGCGCGGACGAGGCGGGAACCTGCTGAGGCACCAGAGCCAGGGAGTCCTGCGGGGGGGGCTCCCTGGCGTCGCCCCCATGACGTGGGCTCTCCAGAGGGAGGGGACCGAGGCGAACTAGCCTCCAGGGCTTCCCGGGTTTGTTTTTGGGTCGCTGAGCAGGACTGCGGCCTGGGAGGAAGCGTCCGGCCCGGGGGCTCGGTGCGGCTGAGGGGAGCAGTGGGGACCCTGCAAACAGCCTGCTCCCAGGCGCCTGCAATCAGACGATGGAGATGGAGAAAGTCTTTGTGCCGGTCAGCCAGGCCAGCCCACAGCAGCGCTCCGGGCCAGGGCTTCGCTATTCTGGGCTCTGCGGGCCCTGGAGCTCTGCAGCCCGCCTGGGATTCCCAAAGGGGCCTGCACCTCCGTGTGAGAGACGGTAGGGGACCACCTCTGGAAAGAGGCTGCAGCCCCTTGCCCTAGTGCTTTGTCCAGCCCGTTCCAGACGCAGTGGGCCTCCGCTAGCGTCTTGTGTCCTGTTCTGGGCCCCGCGGTTTAGGAGAGATGTGGAGAGATCGGAGAAGGTCCGGAGAAGAGCAACAAAAATGCTGGAAGGTCTGGAAGCCCTGAGCTGTGAGGGGAGGCGGACAGAACTGGGCTTGTTCAGTTTAGAAAGGAGAAGACTGAGAGGGGACGCAAGAGCAGTTTTCAAGTGTCTCAAAGGGTGTCACAAGGGGGAGGGAGAAAAATTGCTCCCCTTGGCCTCTAGTGACAGGACAAGCAGCAATGGGCTTACACTGCAGCAAGGGAGGTTCAGGTTGGACATTAGGAAAAAGTTCCTGCCTATCAGGGGGGTTACACACTGGAATCAATTGCCCAGGGGGCTGTGGAATCCCCATCCCTGGAGATGTTGAAGAGCAGGTTGGATCATCCTGCCAGGGATGCTCAGATGGTGCCGGGTCTGGGCAGGGCACTGGACTTGCTGCGCTCTCGGGTCCCGCCCAGTGTTCTAGGATTCTCCGAAGGTAAAGCCGGTGCTGTCTTAGCCTCTGGTGAAGGGTGCCCAGGGAATGCGCACAGCTGCCTTCTGAGGGTGTGGGCACACTTCTTGCAGCTGCAACTGCCTGGAAATGTCCTGGTGCCCCTTTGGGGCCATTCCCCTCGAGCTCAGGTCTGGGACTGCCAGCGTTCTGCTGCAGCCAAGCCCCTGGGCTGTCCATGCTGGAGGCAGCCTGGCTGCCTTTCATGTCTTCCCACCTCCCGTGGAGCCTGCCTCTGTGCTGAGCTACGCAGGAGGCTGCCGGGCCCCGGGAACGGCCTTATTCCTCCCCGGTAGTAGCGTTTTGCCTCCTTCTGTGCTCCAGTGCCCACGGGCCCCTGGAGGCCTCTGCCTGCCTGTCGGCACCCCCAGCCCTGCATGCTCTTGATTACATTGGTGGGGTGGCGTTCGCGTGGCGTGTGCTCTCGGGTCAGCGATACGCAGCCTAGCGAGGGGCCACCCCTGCGGCCTCCATCTCAGTGGCCACAAGCATGTCGGAGCCGAGCCGGTCTCCCGGGCTGGGGCCGTTTGGCTCCCTGCGCTTGCGCACCGAGAGTTTGCGGGATGGGCCCTTTGGAAGCCGAGGGAGTCCAGCTCTCCCCGTCAGCGCTGTGTGTAGTCAGCACGCCCCTCGCTTCACGTGCCTCCCGCACCCCCGGCCCACGCTGCGTCCCAGGCCCCTCAGCCCCTCCGCTAACGCACAGTGAGTGGCCCCGCAGCACGCTCTCCCGAGAAGGGGGCGGTGCCCACAAAGGCTCCTGGCCCGTCGACACGTCTGGCTGGTCTCCAAGGTGGTTGTTTAGGTTTCTTTCGGCTACAGACTGTGACGTAGTGGGGGGTACCTGGCTGGTTTCTATGCTGCTGGCTCTGGGGTAACCCCCACTGGCTGCCGTGGGTACCACGACCCAGCAAAACAGGATGAGTCACTATGCAAAGGGACCTCAACCAGTATGGCCAGACACCCCCCATGGAGAGGAACAAAGGAAGGTGGATGCTGCCCTGGCTGGGGGGCAGGGCTGGAAGAGGGTTGGTTAGTGGCTGTCTGTGAGCATGGAGGAGAGCCTAGGGAAAGGGGCTGGAGTTTAGGGGCCCAGTCTCCCCCATCTCAAGGGGGCCTGAGGCATCCTAGCCCAGCTCTGTGACCAGATTCCATCTGTGCTGTGCTGTATCCTGGAGAGGCAATAAACTTCCTCTATTCCACCGGCTGGTGCAGTCTGTTTGTGCCATTTCAGGGTGCAGGAGACGGGGGACCCCCAACGCGCCGTCACACAGACGAACACGGCTCCCCTCCATTATTTCCCTAGGGAAGGGCAGCCCTGCGCCGCTTCACAACAATTGCCCATGCTGGGCGGGAGCTTTGGCCTGGCTCTCCGGCTCCGGAGTCACAAGATGACCCCTGTGAAATATCACAGAACTGCTGGGCAGGTCACAGCAACACCCAACTGCCCCCGTGCAAGACAGAGCTAGAGAGACCGACCTTTGTAAAGCACATTGAGAGCCCTGGAGAACGGAGCTGGGCGAGGGGGGATGTTGCTAAACAGGTCGGAAAATTGCCATGAAATATGCAACTGTCTCGAGAACGCCGAGTCAGAGCGTGTAGAACGGTGGTGTGGCCCCTCCAGAACGCTCACCCCTCTCTACACATCCACAGCAGCAGCAGAACGTTCTCGACTTCTCCTGGAGTTTTCCATGAGCGTGGCAAAACAACTAATCTTTTGAATACACAGAACGAGTGACCTTCCATAGCTTCTCAGCTGTTGTTTCTTCCAGGGTTTGTTCCATTCCCTGCTCAAAAAAAAGCGAGGCTCAAACTTCTTATCGCTTCTTGGCAAAGCTTTGCGCCCCCCCCCCGCCACTTTGAACACAAGCCAAGGTCGCAGTTTCTCTCCTCGCTTATGTACCTCCCGCCTCGGTGGTGGTAGCTAGTCTAGGAACAAGTGTTTATTCAGGGAGTCAGGGCCTTCTCAGCTAACTGGAGCAGTAGCCCGGCTGGCTGTACATCTGGGCTGTGTCTAGACTGGCAAGTTTTTCCGCAAAAGCAGCTGCTTTTGCAGAAAAACTTGCCAGCTGTCTACACTGGCCGCTTGAATTTCCACAAGACACTGACGATCTCATGTAAGATTGCCAGTGTTCTTGCAGAAATGCTGTGCTGCTCCCGTTCGGGCAAAAGCCCTTTTCCGGAAATGCTTTTGCACAAGAGGGCCAGTGTAGACAACGGGGTATTGTTTTGCGCAAAAAAGCCCCTATGGCGAAAATGGCGACCGGGGCTTTCTTGCGCAAAACTGTGTCTAGATTGGCATGGACGCTTTTCCGCAAAAAGTGCTTTTGAGGAAAAGCGTCCGTGCCAATCTAGACGCTCTTTTCTGGAAATGCTTTTAACGGAAAACTTTTCCGTTAAAAGCATGTGTGGAAAATCATGCCAGTTTAGATCCTGCCAGTTTAGACGTAGCCCTCGTGTCTTTCATTTCAATATCACCAGCAGTGGCTTTTAATGGCCCCCGTCAGCTTCTCACTATCCACTTAGGATTCTTCCCACTCTGTTTTCAGAGTGGCTTAAATTTGGGGTCTGGACTAGGTGGCTGCATATGCGGGCTGCTGTGTTCCTTCGGCTTTGTCTACTAGGGATGTGATCGCGTAACCGTTGAACTGGCTCATGCCTCTCGGTTCCTGGAATGGTTACACACAGACCGAGGTGGTCCGCAGCAGCAGCCCCTGTCCATGGGCGGTCTGAGCTCCCCACGGACAGGGGCTGCTGCTGTGGAGCAGGCTCTGTCTGTGGGGAGCTCGGGCACCCCATAGAGAAGGGCTACAGCTGCCCTGCACTGCTGCCTCGGAGCACGGGATGGCAGGCAGCTGGTCTGAGCAGGCAGCTGGTTTTTTAACTTGCTCCCCTTGCAGACCAGCTCCCACCTGGCACCCTGCGCTGCTGCCTCTGATCCAGTGGGAGTGGAGCTGGGAGCGCACTGGCTGCCGGCCCCACCCCCGGGGACTATCGAATAGTCGTTTAGTGGTTACACGACGATTCCGTTACCCGATATCGAACGTGCCGGTATCAGAGCCCGCAATGCAGGGTGGGAGTGGGGCAGCAGGCAGGAGCCAGTACGTGGCAGGAGCTGATTTATAGCCGGCTCTGGTGTGCCCCGGCTCCTGGGGAGCTGGCTGCCACCCCGCGCTGCTGGCTCTGCAGCATAAAGCCTGGGGCGGCCGTGAAGTGCAGAATTCTGGCCTCAGAGCAGGGTCTGAGCAGTAAAAGAGCCCGAGGGCTGCGCCTTGGACAATGTGGAGAACAAGCAGCTGACCCGTTGCCTGTGAATGGAGCGCTGAGGGGGGAGGGGAGGGGGGAGAGCACCCTCAAAGGCTGGATCGTACTGTGCCCGAGGGGGAGCAAATGCAGGCAGCACTGGCAGGGCCAGACGGGGGGGGGGGGGACCTCAAATGTGGACACTTGTTGATTTTTTTTTTTCTTCCATGTGCCAAGTTTCACAACTTGTTTTCATGCCCATCCCTGTGGGACCAAAATGAGACGACCCCCCCTCCCCCGCGGAGAGCTGCCCGCCTCGGCCAGTCAGAGACGTGAGAGGCCAGAAGAGCGTTGGTGAAGCAAAATCCGACCCCGCTCTGTCTGCTTCCTTCTGCCTTGCCTGGTCTTCACGGGTCGTCCCTTTCTACCGTTGCTGATGGCTCGGGGCCTCACGAGCTGGCAGTGGGCCGGGCCACCGAGGCCTGCGCCCGGGCTCCTGAAATGGGGCGTTTCCAGAGGTCTGAGTTCTGGCTTCTGCGCGGCTCTTTCAGTGTCGTGTATTCAGGCTGAATTGGCATGTGAAGTCCCACGCGAGGGGCGCTGCGTGGCCGGTTTGGTGGCAGTCTCCTGGGCTGAAGCGTGGCTTGCTGGGGAGACCCGGGTGAGCGTCCGTGGCACAGTCTGATGGTGTTAACTCCGTGTCCGTTGCATCTGGCAGGCTTGGCAAATCGCAGCCCCCGCCAGAGTCCAGGTGCCATCTTGGTTTCCACTTCCCCTTCGCCGCAGGCCCTCGCTAATCTCACCAAGTCCCCACAGCGTGCAGCCTGCTGCCAGTGGGAACGGGACACGCCCCAGCCCAGTGGTGGCTCCCCCTTTGCAGCCCCTCATGGCCCAGCCGTGGGATGTGGTGGCAGACCTGGGGCCTGCGCTGCTTGGCGTGGCCGGGGTGGTGGCAGCCGTGTGGACCCAGGACCATGCCGGGGGGGAAATGTCTGACTGGACCTCGTCCTGCGGGTGCCCGAGCCGGGCGGGTGGGCAGGTCAGAGAGACTTGCCGGGCCGCTCCCTGCAGATTAGCTCAGGCAAGCGCCAGGCAGGGATGAAAAGGGACCTGCGGCCAAGGACACGGAGGTGCCCTGTTTAGCAGAGCAGGCCGAGCGCACAATGGGGAGCGAGGGAGCGTCTCGCGCAGGTGCCAAGGGGAGAAGAAACGCTGCTGGCGCGGCGCCCAGGCCAGTCTGACAGGGATGGGAACCGGGGAGAGCGTGTCACGCCGATCGCTTGTGCCCTGCTTGCTCCGGCTGCGCCCCTCCCGCCCCGTTACCCCGAAGCAACTCGCGTGCGCAGGCCTGTCCTGGTCCACTCCTCAGCCCAGGCCGCTCCACAAGGGCATCCTGGGACACTGGTGCCTTGTTCTCGTGCGATGGCCAAGGGGACTTGTGCTGCTCTCGGGGGCGATCCCGGGGGGCTGGGCTGCCCACGGAGGCAGGAGAGCAGCCCTGGGAAGCAGGGCAGCCCCTCGAGGGTTTTCCCCACGCGCCTGCGGAGCTGCAGATCCATTTCCCGCAGTGGTTTTTAAGCAGGTGCCTGGAGTGGAGACCCAGCGGGCTGGCCAGTGACTCAGGTCTTCGCAGTCAGTTGTAAGGCCAGGAAGGGGGGTCCCCCCCCCAGCACGGTGCCTCGACTTCCCGGCACGGAGCGGGGGTGCGCCCCTCTCGGCTTTTCCTGGAGGAAAACCACGTCTCTCTGAAACCCCTCTCTGGGGCAGGCCGGGTTTTTGGCGCCCCAGGGACTGTGTTCGGGAGGCTGGCATGCCTCCCCTCGCGCCTGTTCTAGGTCTGGCGCTCTGCCACCGCCATCCGCCCTGCTCCCACACTTTGCCTCTTTCAGGGCGAGGTCGTGAGCTTTCCTCCTTCCCCGGCCTCTCCAGCTTGCTTGAGAAGCCCCCGTCCCGCCCCCTGACTGGGTTTGTCTCCGTGGGCCTGGGCGGCGCTAGCCAAGCTGCCGAGAGCTGGCACCGCGGCAGCCTCGGAAAACAAAAGTAAGAGAGTCTAGGCCCGAGTCCCAGCCAGACTCCACTTCCCAGCAGGCGGAAGGGCCTGGAATCCCTGTCGGGGACCAGCGCCCGAGCAGTGCCGGCTGGGATTCCCTGGGAACAATGGCAGGATGTGGGGTTCTGCGGTTACTGCACCCGCTCGCTGCCTTTTTACTTCCTAACGCCTCCCTGGCCAAGGCCGGTCTCCAGAGCGGGAGGCAGCTTCCTCTCCTCCCGGGCAGGCGGGGCTGGGCCCCCGAGGGCGTCGCTGGGAGCTGCCCGCCGGGCGCCTCTGGGCTGCAGGTCCAGCGCCCGTCAGGACATGAGGGGCCGGCTGTGCAGCGGGGCCGGCAGGGCTGAGGAGACTCATGGAGGCGCTGCAAGGGACTGGTTCCCAGGACCGCGGGGGTTGCGTAGTCCAGCCCTCTGCCGAGAAGCCGGAGTGACTGATAAAACCCTCCCAGGCACGTGGCTCCCCAGCCTGCCCGCGCCTCCCGCCTCTCTGCCGTCGCCCGGCTGCGGGCAGCTTTCCCCTGCGCGGTGCCGGTCGGAGGGAGCCGGGTTCGTCCGGATCCGCGGAGACAGTCCTGAGTCCCGAGGCGCTTTGGAGCCTCACGGCTTTGTCCGGGCAGAAGCTTCTGTGGGCAAAAGCCAGGCCCTGCTCCCACCCCCGTTGCCCCCTCGCCCGAAGGCCCCTCCCCGAGCAGCGGGAGGCGGGGGGTTACTGGGAGGCTTGGCGTGGGTGACAGGAGGGGTTGGTCCCCCCCCTCCAAGCTCCCCCTGGGTGGCAGGAAGCGGAGCCCCACACCAGACTCCCGGGTGATTCCCCAGCTGCCCTGGGGCCGGCCCATAGGAAGGCTGAGGCAGCCGCCATGGGCCTGGGGTACCTGCCGCGAACTGTCCTCTGGGCGGGACGCCTGTGGCTGCCCGTGTGAGCAGACGCCCTGTCCCTTTGCAGGGCTCCTGTGGCGCCCAGCCCCCTCTCCAGGACTTATCGCTGGGCCTATCGACGGCTCCCATTGTGCTGGCTGCACAAAGCCCCAGCCAGGGACGGGGTGTGCTTACAACAATGGCAGCCGCAGAACAAAGACATCGAGGCTTGCATTGTCACGGGGCCGTTACCGTCCCCGCCGTTGCCATGGACACGTGAATTCCGTTTCCCACCCTCCCGCTCTCTGGGCTGCAGCCGCCTGCGCGGTGGGTCACGGCCTGGACCACTGGCGGCAGCAGGTCTGAACGGGACCCCGAGTGCACAGAGCCCGTGGCATGGGAGAGCCCCCACTCGCTCAGACCGGCCCAGGGTGTCGAGTGGCTCTGGCGGGACGCTGGAGCCCTGGCAGGGGGCAATGGGGCTGCGGGAGAGTGCTGGATCCGCTGTAGGCCCCTGGGTTTGTCCTGTGTGCTTGGGGTTGTCAGACCGGTGGCATCGCAGCCCCGGTGCCTGCACGTCCTCGAGTCTCTACCCCCTTCCAGTGGCCTTCTGGACTCTGCACCTGCTGCGACAGTGCCCTGGGCCCGAGAAGGGGCTGAAAGGTGGTGCCCATTTCTAGCCCCCGGGCTCCTTGGGCCTGAAGGGCAGTGGGGCTGGTGACGTTCCTGGTCGCCCGCTTGCCCCGTGTGCTTGCCCTCCGCTTCTGTTTGGCCCATGAGCTCTTCAGGGCCGTCAGCAGCTCTCTGTCCGCACAAGGCCGCGCACAGCACGGGCACTGCTGGAAACCCGGAGCTGAGAACTGGAAATGAGTCAGCCTAGGGGATAGGACATTCGTCTGGGGACCCTCGAGTGGTGGGTTCGAGTACCGCGCCCCCTCCCCCCCACCTTGGTAGCAAAGAAATAGTTCCACTGCCAGATGCCCTAGAAGAGCCATCAGCCTGGGCAGCCCTGGCATCTGGGTACTCGGGGAACTCCTCTTACCCCTCCACTGACCTGTGGGGGAGCCACTTTCGCTCCAGCCTCACCCTCTGTTCTGAAGCAGACTTCCCGGGCTCAAGCCGTGTCTGATTACACAGCTAAGTCAGTCCAGGCTCGGTTCACAGGCGGCCACGGCCTGGTCACTGCAGTGTTTTCACGTCCACGTCGCCCTGCTCCTGGTGGTGGCGTGAGTCCTCCCCAGCAGAGCTCGCGCTGACTTAAGAGGGCGGTGGTGAGGGGGGAGGCTGAGGCTCTGGATGGCCGCTTGGCTCCAGCTGTCAGGGCTGCTGGGGCTCCCAGCCGGGACGTTCCCTCCTGCCCTCCCCTACTTAGTTTCAGAACCGGGACACTACTAGTGTGAAATTCTCTTCTTGTCAATTTCACAGCTCCAGCTGGCAGCCAACCGGGGAGGTAAGTAACCTGCTGTCTTCGCAGGTGCTGCAGCACCTGGACCTGGGGTGGTTTCAGGGGGCCCTTGACCAAGCGGGGCCAACATGAGACTTGCTGAGACCTGAGGACGGTTAGAGAAGCACAGGGCGGAGGTGGGTTCGCTAGCTCAGTGCAGCATGTGTGTTTCAGTGGCAGGAGGAACCGTCGCACACACGCTTGTGTAGCCAGGCCGCTGGCAGCTGCCTGACGTTGACTGAACTTTGTGGCCTAGACGTGCTGTAGCTGTGCTGGAATGACCAATGGCCTTGAGTCTGAAGCAAAATGTCCCTTGAGAATCAGTGATGGTCACCGGGTGGGTTCTGGGGTGTTGGAGACAATGCAGGGGAAGGAAAAGCTTGTATTGGAACAGGTTGTGTTGCTGCCAGAGCCGAGCTGCGCACACCTCCCTTTCGGGGCTGGAAAAGCTACCAGCAGTCTGGAGCTACGTCCGGGGTGGAACAGACCCATCAGCACTCGGCACGTCTTCGGCAGGGCCAATCCAGGTGAAGTGGCTGCTATTAACGAGCACTTCTGCCAGGCTCGAGAGCTGCGATGCTCTCACTACGTTCCCCCGGCCTCAGGGGAGCTCATCTCTCTCCCCAGCAGAAATTGGTCCAGGACGAGAGATGAACTCCCCCACCTTGTCCCCCTTGAAAGTCAGCGCAGGACTCCTGCCCTGGATCTTGGCTGCTGGCTTACACTAGTCTTCGAGTCATCCAGATGCACCTGCTGTCCACCCTCAGGGCTTGTCTATGGAAGCAGTTACCAGCCACCGGGCAGTGAAATTCTATTTTTGTGCCTGGCTTGGCTGAGCCAGGACTGCTCTGCTTCCCTGTGGCCGAAAGGGCCCAGCTGCTAAGCCCTGGATCTTTACATCCAAAATGCACAGAGCTCTTCCCATGCGGCGTGGGCTCGTGATGAGACTAACACCACTGGTCATAGCTGAAATGGGTGCGATCGTTTGGTCCCGTGCAGCCTTGCTCTTCGCTCCTCTTGTGTTTTTCAAGCTGCTCCATGCGCAGGACTGACCCGCGTGGCTGACCGGGATGGAGAGCAGATTGGCGCCGAGATCTAGCTGTATCCAGCTCCTGCCGAACTTCCCTGCGCTTCCCAAAGTGTGACACCCCCCCCCCCCCAGCCAAGCCCCGCTCACAGCAGGTTTGCTGTCCAGTTCGTGTCCACATCCCACCGGCGTCCTTCAGGGACGTGACGGTGACGGTGCCTGCGGCGATGGGAAGCGACGGGCCCGGTACAGGATTCAGATCTCAGGGATTGTAAAAAAATGAACCCAGCCCACGCTCCTGGGCAGCATGTGTCCAGTGGCTGGAGCGGGAGACATTTCACCTGTAAATCCTCAGAGGCAGGACACTACACGCCCCGGGATCTGATTGCAGATGAGGTGGAGAGGGCTGGATTCAGTTCTGGACTCTGCGAGACTTACCCTTCTCTAGGTCTCAAGTTTTCCATCCGTAGCAATGGCAATACCTGCAGGCGGGCCGGGAGTTAGGGCAGGTCTTTTCACAGCTGGGTCGATGGGCAGCGATCCATCCAGCAGGGGTCGATTTATCCTGGCTAGTGCAGATGCGCTAAATCAACTGCCGAGTGCTTTAACGTCAACTCGGTACTTCTCCAAAACGAGACGAGTAAGCGGAGTTGACAGGAGGGCGTCAGCTGTTGGCCTGCTGTGGTGAAGATACTAAGCAGACCCGGGTACCTCACCTTCCGCCACGGTACTTCCCCTAGCTGGAGTTGCGTAACGCAGGTTGCTGGCCAGGTGTCTCTATGGTGCCGAGACGAAAAGCCCTGCGGAAGGGCACGGGTATGGCTTGATCCTGAGCCATTGAACACCAGCTGTGTCCCTCCCTGCAGTGATCCCCTTTCTGTGCACACACGGGCCTTAGCCCTCCCGCTCCCCGTGCGCCAGTAGGTGAGGAAAACGAACCGCCAGGGAGCGCAGAGCAGCCCTGGGTGCAGCCAGTTGGTTGTTTTTCCTCTGACCCTCCTTGCCCGTGTTCCTGGCTGAGCGCGCCGGTCCCCTCTCCAGCCCGCTGGCCTCGGGAGGGCTAGTGTCTGGCAGCGAGCAGGGCGCTAGCCTCGCTGGGGTGCTCCCCCCCCCCCCCCACTCAAATGGGTGTTTGTTCTTGGGCAGAATACGCCCGTGAGCAGGGGTGGGAATAGCCGCTGTCTGCGTGGCTGCTTCTAACGGGCCGATTGTCCGCACTCGTTTGGCAGCAGAAATGACGTTCCCGTTAATCCCGGGGACCCTGGGTGCTGACCGTGGGCAGGGCGTAAGGACTTCTCCGGGATTTCTTGCTGCAGTTCACTTGCCTGCTATCTTAGCCTTGCTAGTTTATCCGAGGCCCTGAGCAGCTTTGAAATGCCGGTTGTGTGCTCGCTTTGGGGAGCAGCCGGATGTCGTTCCGCCTTGCTCCCGCGATGGCGTTGTCTTGGTATCAGGGCGGATTGCTGTTGTAAACCACTTAACGTCGCGCCATAACCGGGGCCGGCTCTTCAGAGAACACAGCCGAGGCGCTCCGCCCTCCCCAGAGCTTCCATCCCCCCCGAACGTAGCACGTGCCCTTGGCATGGCCAGAGCCCCCCCCCCAACTCGTGCACCTCACTTCCCGAAGGGGGACGGTCGCCTGGAGGGGCTGGAGAACAGACTCTTCTCGTTGTGCGTCGCACAGCGCAGTGCAAGCAGTGCTGAGGGGGGCTGTGTGGGATCTCCTACAGGAACAGGGGGGAGGGAGATATTTGCGGGGGGAGGCCAAGATCGCATGACTAGCTTGTGGTCCAGTGCCACAGGCTGGGCCGGCAGCCCCGCAGTTAACTGTGTAGCCGATAGAACTGTTACCGGTTCCACGCTGAACGTTTCCATATATTGCTGTATCCCTCGTGGGAAGGCCGTGGCCCTCCTGGCCCCCCAGGTTCTGGGCCCCACAAAGTGGGTGGCTTTCCTCTTGTGTAAGCGTTCCTCGCCAGAGTCTCAGCGGCGGGGGGGAAGGGGGAGCCTTGGTCTGTTTCAGCAAAAACAACAGGAGCCCTGTGGCAGCTGAGGGATGGGTTGATTTGGGCGGAAGCTTTCCTGGGTTGGAGCCTGCTCCCTCAGATACGTCTCTACGGGGCTCCCCGTTGGAGTGGAGCAGTTTTAAGGGGATTCTTCCTCCCCTTCTCCCAGAGCAGGCTCCCCCGCCCCTGCAGTGCCATTTTCCTTCCCTCGCAGCCTCTGGGTGCGAAGCAGGAAGGGGGGTCGAGGGGGCTGGAGCCAGCGAATGGAATGGCCCCCGAGTCTTACCAGGCTCACGAATCCCCGGCGTGCGCACAGCGGAGACGCACCAGCGAGTACGGCAGCCGGCTTCCGTGTGGGGAAACGTTCTGCGGGAACCGCGTCATCCGCGCCCGACTGAGCAGGGCGCCGGCACGCGCCTCTTCACAGCCCCGGGACGTGGCGCGTCTCCCGGCTCCGCACATGAATGGGGTGGGGGGGCCTTCGTCCCTCCCCCTCCCGCCCCCGGAAATGCCCCATGCGGGTGACACTTGGATTCAGCATCTGAAAATGCCTCCCCCTTTTGAACGTCGCCCCCGGTCCTGCGCCCGCGGGAGGTGAGCCGGGGTCCGCGCCAGGGCTGTGCCCACGCAAACACCTCCCTCCTTGGGCCAGGTTCTTCGTGTGGCTGTTCACCCTGCTCCCTTGCAGAGTCACAGCTGTCCCATGCCCCCCCACCCCGCCTGGGGTTGCCAGGGCAACGGGCAAGTGTTACCCCATCGGCATCCTGCTCGGAATCTGGCTGCCGGGGGCTTTCCGAGGGTCGCCTGGGGCTCCGAGAAGCTGCCGCGAGCAAAGCAAGCCCGGGCCAACCAGAGGGACCCTGCTTTCGCTCCCTGTTCGGGCAGGGGGTCGGTTTCCCACCCGATTCCCTTGTGACCCGCCCCGAGCAGGCTGCTCACCATCGTCCACCCTCCCCTGCTAGCGAGGGCCACCCCGGCTGCTGGCTCCTCCGCCCAGCTACCTGCTTTCCTGATGCTCGGGCTGGGACCGTGTAGTCAATAGCCTGGACTCATCGATGAACCCTCTCGGGTACGTGAGCCCCCCCCCCTCGCTGTCAGGGGAGGCGATGCGTGTGGGGAGCCGGCTCCCATGGGGCCCCCTCCACCCCACCCGCTGCTGCCTCCCGCGCGGGCAGGGGACTGGGCAGACGACCCCTCGAGTCCCTTCCAGCCCTAGGCTAGTTTTTAAGATAACCGTCCTCAGCCAGTCACGCTTCTTCAAAACTCCCATCTCCCTGTGCCTCAGTTTCCCTTCCTCCCCCCTTTCCTCACCTTGTTGTTTGTCTGCCTTTTTCCCACCTGTCCCCTCCCATCTAACACTCTGGGCTGTAAGCCTCCTGGCACAGGGACCGATGACGCCGACTTTGTGCACACCATGGAGCTGTGAGCCAGGACCCGGGTTCGCGTGTGCCGTGCCGGAACACCCAGGCTCTCTTGCAGCCCTTCCCAACAGCAGGTCTCAAAATGGCCTATAAAAGTGTGCATCGTGGAAGGGGAAACTGAGGCACGGCACGACACAGGGATTTGCTCAAGGTCACCCAGTAGGTTAGTGGCACTGCCAGGAATTGAACCCGGATGGCTGACGGCCTAGGCTCCTGCTCTGTGCACTGGACCTTGCTGCTTCCATACGTGGATGTGCAAGTGTGTGTCCTGTAACCAGCCCGGGGGGCTTCATTCACAAGGCAGTGGCACCCCAGATTTCAAGGGCCTCTGGTCCGGAGCTGCTTCCCCACCAGTTGAATCACTCTGGGGCTGCCCCCGCTTGGAGCTGCAGTAGAGAGGGGCGGTAGCTGCATCGGTTACTGCATTTCCAAGCCCGCCTGAGGCCCTGACACGCCGGGATCCGCACACAGCTGTGGCCGTCTCCTGTGTCCAGCGCCAGCTGGGTCCGTTCATCTGAGAGTCTTCTCATCCGCCCCTGCCCGCCCCAGACACAGCCAGCTTCTCCCTCACTGCCCTGCAGTGACCCGGGCCACCGAGCGCCTAAGAACCCCATTGTCTCCTCGGCGGATTTCCAGGGCTGCTCTGACCCTGCTGTGCTCCCACCCACGCTGGGCATTGCGCTCGATGCGACGATGTTCTGCCGGGGTCCTCTGGCGTGCACCTCCGCCGCCCCTCGGGGCCGTCCCGTGGCGATGCAGCCGGCGGGGAGCAATGAGGAGGAGACAAACGCCGGCTGGACTGGAGCTGCACCCTGGGTGACATTGTGGGATCTCGTCACCCAGACTTTGCTCTGCGGCTGCACAGAAGTGCCTTGCTCTGGAGCAATTCCTGGGTCCCTGGGATTGCTGTGTGCCCCACACACACACACACACACACACACACACACAATTCCTGGGTCCCTGCGATTGCTGTGTGCTATACACACACACACACACACACACACACACACAATTCCTGGGTCCATGCGATTGCTGTGAGACACACAGGGTCAGTGCAATAAAGCTGGTCCCTGCTGGACACAGTAAAATACCTTTTAATTAGTTGCTCTTGCATTCCGCCACTTATGAACACGAGACCAGCCAGGCTGGGTCAGACCAAAGTGCCACCTAGCCCAGGGTCCTGTCTGCTGACAGTGGCCAATACCTGGTGCACCAGAGGGAGGGAACACAACGGGTAATCCTCACGTGATCACTTCCCTGTCACCCACCTCCAGACAGAGGCCAGGGACATCATTCCTACCCATCCTGGCTAATAGCCGTTGATGGACCTAACCTCCGTGACTCTATCTAGCCCTTTTTTGAACCCTGTCCAACTTCTAGACTTCACCCCATCCTTTGGCAAGGAGTTCCACAGGTTGACTGTGCACTGAGCGAAGAAAAACTTCCTTTGGTTTGTTTTCAACCTGCTGCCTATTCATTTCATTTGGTGACCCCTAGTTCTTATATTGTGGCAATAAGTAAATAACTTTTCCTTATTCACTTTTTCCACACCAGTCATGATTTTATAGACCTCTAGCCTGTCCCCCCCTTGGTCTCCTCTTTTCTAAGCTGAAAAGTCCAAGTCTTTTTAATTTCTCTTCATATGGGACCCGTTCCAAAACCCTCATCATTTTTGTTGCCCTTTTCTGAACCTTTTTCAGTGCCAAGAGATCTCTTTTGAGATGAGGCGACCACATCTGTGCACAGTATTCAAGCTGTGGGCGTCCCGTGGTTTTATATAGAGTCAGTAAGATATTCTGTCTTATTCTCTAGTCTATCCCTTTTTTAATGACTCCTAACATTCTGGTTATTTTTCACTTGACACTCCCCAAATTCTGATTACCCGGCTCGTGGCTGACAAAATGTAAGAGGATCGTGTGGGGTTTTAATGACGATTGATTACACATTGAAAATGTCGTTAGATCCATCGGTCTCTCCATCCCAGTGGCTGGAGTCCTGCAGCAGTTGGCTAGCTGTGCGAACGTGGCCTGTTACCGATGGAGCATCCTGGCTGCCTTGTTTGCTGTGCTCCCAGCTGCCCCGCAGGGGAAATGGACTTGGATGATGAAAGTCTCCAGGGCAGATGTAGAGAATTAAGACAATAGAAGCACAAATTTCCTTTTGTTGTTTTGCCAGGGCTGGATTAATTTGCGGAAATCTTTTTGCTTCGCTAAGCCCTGCACCCCCGGACAGACAGCACAGCCAGGCGCGTGTGGAAACTGCAGGGTTCCTTGACACAGAACGGTTTGGCAGCCACGTCTCAGTCAGTTTCAATCCCCCCTTGGATATCCTGCCAGCAAGTGCTTAGAATCCCTTTCGTTCTCCACAGTCCCCCTGGCACCCTGTGCAGGTCTTCCCAGGGCCCAAGACTTCAGCCCAAATGGCCTACAGAGGCGTGTGCTTTAGAGATGGGGAAATGGAGGCACGGTGAGACACAGTGATTTGCTCAAGGTCACCCAGCAAACTTCTCCAGGGTCAAGTGGTGAGCAGGACTGGGGCTCAGGAGACCTGAATTTGATTATCCTGCTGGGCGGCCCTGGGCTCTGTGTGTCTCAGTTTCCCCACCTGTAAAGTGGGAATAATGATCTTGACTTCCTTTATAACACAATTTGAGATCCCCCGATTTAGGCCGGAGCTGGGGATTAGCACCACCCCAGGGTGCTGAGGGTTAGGGAAGCAGCTGTGGGGTACAGCTGGAAAGCTTTTAGGGCGGATACATTTTTGCAAAGGAGTATGGTGTCACCCCCTCCGATGCCCTGGGAGTTCGATGGGGAGTTAGAAGCCCAGGCTTAGTCACGGCTCCATCTCGGACTTGCTGAGCAAATCTCTTTTCATGGCGCCGGGTGCCCGTCTGTACGGCAAGGGGATTGCTGTTCATTTCAGTAGCCCCCAGAAGCCCCGGCTACAGACCAGGCCCCGCTGTGCTCGGCACGGGGCAAACGCAGAGCCGAACGATTGGCTTAATGTTACTTGCCCTCTTGCGTAAAGGCCTTTGACATCAACCGATGTAACGGGCTCATCTGGGGCACAAAACAAGGCTTCGTGTTTCACAGCCGGGAGCCTCTCTTTCTATTTCACTGCCAGGAAAAACACCAGCTTTTCTGCCGCCTGTTTCTGACGCCCCCCTTCTTACAGGCAATCCTTCTCGGAGATCAGCTCCGGAATCTCACGTCATTCGGAAACGAGCCAAAAGCTTTTAACGCGCCCCCCTCCCTCCTGCGTCTTGCCGCGTCGGTCGCGTTTCCCGGCTAATTCTCTCCTCTTTGTTTTGGTCTATGTGAGTAATTCCTCCTGAGAGCTGCGTAATACCCCGCCTTCGCTGGGGGGAAGGAGGGGGAGCTCCACGCGCCTCTCGGGAGGGGGAGGGGGGGGCTAATGGCGAGCCCGAGAAATGAAATTGTCAGCGTTTCGAGCAGGCTTGCGGGGCTGTTTGTGTTTTTCTCGGAGGAGCAGCATTAGCAGCTTCTCCTCTGTGACAGGCGTTGGCTGAGGAGGCTGCTGATGGAGCTGGGTGTGTGACGGATCCATTGCTCCCTCCTACCCCATCCTTCTGCTTCTGTGAAAACCGAGTTCCCACGGTAACCAGACGCACCCGTTCCGTTGCCTGGCCTTTGTGTTGCGTGTTGCACGGATTTCTGCGCCATGTGGGGCAGCGGGGCTCTAATCTGTGGCTGGCTTTTCCACCTGCTTAAATACCTTTTAGATCCTCCTAATACTGACTTGCCCCTGTTCTTACTCCTCTGTGTCAGCTGCTGCTGGCGCTGGCCCAGGGGTGGCCTGGGAGCTGCACGGGCGGGCAGGCACCTTTGGGAAAACCTCTCTCGAGACGCTGTCGGCCAGGGAGAAATCTGAGAATCGCTGAGGTCAGGAATCGATAGGCAGGGTAATGCTGGTTGCTGACAGTCGTCTGGCTGGCTTGCTGGTTGTCCTTGGCTGTAAATCCGAGTAATGCCCTGTAGCCGAGCACCGAGGTCAGATCTACACGACAGACTTCTAATGTAACAACACTGCGGGGAGGTGTGAAAACTCGACACCCCTCAGCGAGGTAGCGATGCTGACCTGCCCCATGGTGCAGACCGTGTGATTTGGGCAGGAGAGCTACGACCATCCCCCACAGGGGTGTGTCATAAGAACGGCCAGACTGGGTCAGACCAAAGGTCCATCTAGCCCAGAAGCCTGTTTGCCAACAGTGGCCAACACCAGCTGCCCCAGAGGGGGTGGACCAAAGACAATGATCAAGTGATTTGTCTCCTGCCATCCCTCTCCAGCCTCTGACAAACAGAGGCCAGGGGCATCATTCCTTACCCCCTAGCTAATAACCTTTTATGGACCCAACCTCCATGAATTTATCTAGCTCTTTTTGAAACTTTGTTATAGTCCTGGCCTTCACAGCCTCCTCTGGCAAGGAGTTCCACAGGTTGACTGTGCGCTGTGTGAAGAACTTCCTTTTATTTAGTTTTAAACCTGCTACCCATTAATTTCATTTGGTGTCCTCTAGTTCTTATATTATGGGAACAAGTAAATAACTGTTCTTTATTCACCTTCTCCACACCACTCATGATTTTATAGACCTCTATCATCTCCTCCCTCAGTCTCCTCTTTTCTAAACTGAAAAGTCCCAGTCTCTTTAGCCTCTTTTCATATGGGACCTGTTCCAAACCCCTCATCATTTTGTTGCTCTTTTCTGAACTTTTTCTAATGCCAAAATATCTTTTTTGAGGTAAGGAGATCATATATGTATGCAGTATTCAAGATGTGGGTGTACTATAGTTTTATATAGGGGCGGTAAGATGATATTCTTCATCTTTTCTATCCCTTTTTTAATAATACCTAGCATCCTATTTGCTTTTTTGACTGCTGCTGCACACTGTGTGGACATTTTCAGAGAACTATCCACAATAACATGAAGATCTCTTTCCTGATTAGCTGTAGCTTAATTAGCCCCCATCCTACTGTACATATAGTTGGGGTTATTTTTCCCAATGTGCATTACTTTACACTTATCCACATTAAATTTCATTTGCCATTTTGTTGCCCAGTCACTCAGTTTGGTGAGATCTTCTTGGAGTCCCTCACAGTCTGCTTTGGTCTTGACTATCTTGAACAGTTTAGTATCGTCCGCAAACTTTGCCACCTCACTGCTTACCCCTTTCTCTAGATCATTTATGAGTAAGTTGAATAGGATTGGTCCTAGGACTGACACTTGGGGGACCCCACTAGTGACCCCTCTGCATTCTGACAATGTACCATTTATTCCTACCCTTTGTTTCCTGTCTTTTAACCAGTTCTCAGTCCATGAAAGGATCTTCCCTCTTATCCCATGACAACCTAATTTACACGAGAGCCTTTGGTGAGGGACCTTGTCAAAGGCTTTCTGGAAATCTAAGTAGACTAGATCTACTGGATCCCCCTCGTCCGCATGTTTGTTGACCCCTTCACAGAACTCTAATAGATTAGAAAGACAGGATTTCCCTTTACAGAAACCCTGTTGACTTTTGTCCAACCTGCTCTTCAACATCTCCAGTGATGGAGATTCCACAACCCCCCTGGGCAATTTATTCCAGTGTGTAACCACGCTGACAGGCAGGAAGTTTTTCCTAATGTCCAACCTAAACCTCCTTGGCTGCAGTTTAAGCCCATTGCTTCTTGTCCTGTCTTCAGAGGCCAAGGGGAACAATTTTTCTCCCTCCTCCTTGTAGGTACTTGCTTAAAACTACCTGCGTCAAGGCAGCGCTATCGCGGTTTCCCAGTAGGCGACTGCAGCTTATAAAGCTTAATCCAAACTCCCCGGGGAGTTGGGGCAGAGATGCCGCAGGGATCTGGAGCGTTCCTGTCCCACTCGCCTCAGGGCGGCCTCGGCCGCTGGGAAGTGCTGCAGCATCTGCAAAGGCCACAAACGTTCAGCCCCTCCCTCCTGCGTGCCGTGGAAGTGTTCTGCGCTCCAGAACCCCGAGTGCTCCTCCAGAGTCAGTGCCCCGTCGCCAGCTGCCCGGCTGTGGGGGCTTGGCCGTGGCCGACTGATGATGCGGAGTCCCTGGATTTACCAGACAAGTGACCCCCCCCCCCAGCAGGTTACTAGGCGAGGTCCGGCTTGCGGCGCTCTGCTAATTGTTTTGTATGCAGCGGGGTAGCCACGCGGGTCCCAGGAGACAAGGCGGGAGAGGGCCGCCTTCGCTCGGCTGGGGGGAAACACGCTTGGCCAGCCCTGGGGGGAGGGCTAGCTCTGCTTTGAGCACTGGCCTGCTAAACCCAGGGTTGTGAGTTCAATCCTTGAGGGGCCATTTAGGGATCTGGGGCAAATCTGTCAGGGATGGTGCTTGGGCCTGCTGTGAGGGCAGGGGACTGGACTCGCTGGCCTTTCAGGGTCCCGTCCAGCTCTGAGAGAGCCGGGAAGTTCATCTCTCTCCCCAGCAGACGCCGGTCCCGCAAAGAGACGACCCCGCCCACCTCGTTTCCGTTTCCTCAGCAAGGAAAGCCCAGAGCTCCAGGCCTGGATTCTTCCTCCGCTACCTCAGGCCCGGGGGGAGCCCCCGCTACTCCCCTTGCACTCCTCACGGCAGCCAATCTCGTTGCCTCTGCCCAGGCCCTAGGCAGGCACGGGGTGGCTTCCTGTCACGGGCTCCGTGTGAGGACAGGACTCCCTGGGGAGAGGGGCTCTGCCCCAGCTCTCACGTGGGCCAGTGGCAGCATCTGCAGCAGCACACCCTGGGCTGATGCTCCACGTTTGTGGCCTCCGGCCTCCTCCCCCTGCTTTTCCCATGATGCACTGGCACAAGCTGGATTAGTCCGCGGGGTCAGTGCAGACACGCCAGCGCCACTGCCCCGTGGCTGTGTGGCGCGGCCGTGCGGACGCCGGCTCAGAGGAGTGTGTGGGCAAACAGCCGAGACACTGCCCCCCTCCCTGTTGGGGCTGCCCCAGGCCTGTCTTTCCTGCTGGGCTTGAGGAGCACGGCTGCTTGGAGCCCTCTGGCGGGGCAGCCCGAGGAGAACTGGTTGTGCCGGGGACGATTTGATCCACTTTCTCCGTGGATAATGAAACGGCCTGACAGCTGCCAGGCAGCTTGGCGTGGCACGTGTCGGTGTTGCGAGCCCTCCCGGGCAGCAGGGCTATGACGGGAGGCCCCCCAAGAAGACCCTTGAGACTGAAGTAAAATGAGCTCAGCTGCACACTTGGTGCTTTCATCCTTGTCTGGCCACTCGTGGCTGGGGAGCCTGCCACGGAGGGTCCCTCGAGGGCCGTTCCAGGAGGGCGAGTGCTCCGGGGCAGGCCCTGTTGAGGTGTGGCAAAGGGAGCTGGCTCTGTGTCCGTGGCAAACAAGCCAAGCCTGACCATTTCTAAAGCTCGGGGGGCCGGAGGGGGGGGGGTGGATATTCTGTAACTGGGAAGACTTAAAAAGCAACGAATGGTCCTGCAGCACTTTAGAGACTGACCAAACATGTCGGGCGCCTCGGTGGGCACAGCCCACTTCTTCCGATGCCGGCTCTCGTTCGTGGATCTCAGTCACCGTGGTCTTTCAGCCTGAGAACTTCACTTCCTTCACCGGTTTGATTCCTACCGCAAAGCTCTGAGGAAAGGCATTGGCTGGATGGCTGTTAATTCCACACCCTAATGACATCGAAAACCAAACCATGGGGACTTAATTTGCACCATCGCTATCCGCTTCATGTAGCATGGACACTCTAATTGACTACTTCTTTCCCCGTTTTTTTCCGTCTCTTCCCCCCTCCCCCGGCCCATCAGCTATTTATAGAGAACCTGGATCTTTAGTAACTCCAGTCATCTGAAGAAGTGGGTTGTGCCCATGAAAACTCATGTTACCATCTCCGTGTTTTGTTTGTCTTTAAGGTGCTGCAAAACTATTGGTGGTTGTTTAAGTTGAACATTTCTATTCAGGGCAGCGCTTCATGGGAGTGCTCATTTGAGTGCCTCATGCCTCATGCCTCATGCCTCATGCCTCATGCCTCATGCCTCATTCTCCTTCTATGAGCTGGGCACCCCAGGACTACATCATCGGTGATGCATTGTGAATTCCCTTGCAGTGCAACATGGAAAGTGTAGTCCAGTTAAGAAGCTCGTCCCATTGGAGACTGGGGGCCTGAGATACCTGAACTACGTCTCCCATGACACGCTGCAGCTTTTTGAATTCTCTTGTTTGTCTGTTTCTGGGTGTTTAAATACTTTGCTTTCCACAGAAAGTTGGGTTTTTCAGCAGTCACCTTTTGCAGAAAACTGTCCAAAGAAGCCACAAATAAAATAAAAATAGTTTCCACCAGCCTGTAAGAGTAGTTTCCAGCTCTTAATCTCTCTCTCCTCCTGCTTGAAGTATCCAATTAGCTGATTGTCTAAAATCAGCTACATTAAAACAGCCCTGATTCCTTCCATGAAAAACCAGCGTCTCATTACCACACGTTGAGTGGACTAGCTCTCTACCCCTTGTCTTTCTCTGGTGCTATTTCCATATTTGATACAGCTGTGTGGGAGTCTGATTCGGAAGGAGCTGCGCTTTTGCCGTGCTGATGTGTTGTCTGCGTGTGCATTACGCTGCTAAATACAGTATTCCCCTGTTGCTTCCTGCCCTTTATTTGAAGCCGGCTGTTGCTTTCTTCTAATAAGCAAATTACCAGGCTCCGGAAGCAGCGGTGACTTTGTTTTCAACCTCCTAATGCTCTTAAACTCTTTTGCATTAAGCCCTTCAGCCTTTCTCTAGCGGTGGCGTGCGGAATAATAATATGAGCAAATCACGGCAGCTTGCTTCTGCGTGCTCTTTGTGGAGTCGAGCCGTGTGTCTAATGGGCCCTAATTGGAAGACGTTGAGAGACGCTGCCCGTAACGGAAATTGTTCCAAGAACTGTGGTTCTGCGTGGTGTTTCTGAGCAAGACACTGACTCTTAGCTGCTTGGCACCCCCTGCTGGCTGCCCCTGGGGTGGCATTTGCAAGCAGCAAGTCTTCCTTTGTCTGGGGCTGGAGGCTGTTCCGGGATCAGGGACGTGCTGGAAATTGACAGCCCAAAGACCGAAAGCCCTGTTGCCTCATCAGCATGCGGCAAAGCTGTTGGCTCGCTGCCCTGGGGGCTGGCTGGTGGCTGTCAGGCAGGAGCCAGGCTCGGCGTGAGGGATGAATAGTCCATGCGGGAATAGTTCTCCTTTGGGCCCGTCTGTACAGAGCGTGGAGGTCTGCCCCGGGCCAGGGTCCGAGGTGGGGCTGTTCGCTAGTCATTGGCAAATAGACCGGAGTGCCTGTCTGTGCGAGTTTGGGATGTGCCCCCACTGCAGTGTATAATGCTCCTGGCACATCATTAAGCCGTGTCTAATTAACAGGTGCAGGTTAAGCTGTGGCTACCGGTCCTGTAAGCTGGATCACTTGAGGTGTTGTCTTCCAGGAGACCCTGGATGGCTGCACCCCCACGGATTGTGGGTTTCCTAGGTCTGATCAAAACCAGGCATGGATTGGGGTCCCCTGAGTTTCTGATGACTCGGAATTCCATGGGGCGGGAGTCACCCTGCGAACGCCCCGCCCCAGTCTGCGACACTCTGTAAATTCCAGACTATCTGCTACCAGGGCTAGTAATTGGTAAGCCACAGCAGGGAGCTGGGCTAGGCAAGGTTCCCTGTGCAGGGGCACGGTCCCGCAGCCGCTGAATGAGCCCCGCCCAGCCAGGGGCTCAGGGCGCATGTTGCTGCCTGACTGGGCGGGGCTGATTAAGCAGCTGCAGGGAGGTGCTGCCACGCAGCTTAGAGGCAACCTTGCTGCTAGGGATGGGCCGGGCGCTCAGCGACAGAGCAGCAATGCAAGTTGGCCGCGCACCGTTTTGTAGAAGAGACACTCCTCTGTGAGCAGCGCTGAGCTGCCGGGCCGCCTGGGCTCCTGGAAACGCAGAGCTGCGGGACAGGGCGGAGGCCTTCTGGGGTCTGCTCTGGCATAGCACTGAGCAGTGTAGTCTCTGAGCTTAGCCTCACGGCCGCGCACTCTCATTGCATCGCCCACGGGGAAACTCAATGAGATCTCTTCTCTCTTCCTTTGCCCAGTGGAGTCCTGCCCGCGGAGCTTGGACTGCGCCCTGCAGCGAAGGGAGTTCTGCCCGGCCGGGTCCCATGCCTGCGGCCCCTGCCTCCAGCAGTTTGTGGAAGATGGACATGGCCATTGCGTCCAGAGGAAATGGTCCTCCGCTGGTAAGTGTGTGTGGGCAACGGGCCGTCCTGCTGGCTCCGCGTAAGCGCCCTCCACGCGCCGCGCTCGCCCCCGCCCGTGCCGGTCTCCACGCTGCCTTCGATGGGCTTGTGAAATCGGATCCGTGACTGAATGTGGTGCGGAGCGGGGGCACCCTGCACGTGGTGGCGTGAAGCAGGGCCTGCTGCATTGGTAGATCCCTGCCGGGTACATTTGTATCAGTCGTTGCTCCTTTTCGCGGATCCCGCCGATCAGCCCGCGTCTCCGCACAGGCGGATACCTGTGGGTATGGAGCGGATACCGGCGGAGTTAGGACTCCCGCTCGTGGCTGGCTGACGTCTGCTGTCCGTCCGTTCGTTCGTTCGCACGGGGGCCTGTGCGGGTCGGCTCCGAGTCCCCGCCTGCGCGGCTGCACCACGTCGCTTAGCCCAGACCCCTCGCTGTGCTGGGGCTGACGCCAAGTCTGAGCGTAGCTGGCTGCCGGGAGAGACCGGCCAGTGTCTGGTAGATGGCAAGGCCTGGTTGCCCTCAGTCAGGTGCAGTAGCGGCACCCAGAAGCAGTCTGCACTGCGCAAGCACGTCAGCCTTGGGGATGGATTAGCAGCAGCAGCAGGAATTACACCCCCCCCCCCCCCGCATCACAGAGCCCGGGGGCTCTTGGCAGGGCTGTTGGCCGGGCGGCATGGAGCGGGTGTGGCCGTAGAGCCCTGCGGTGTTTTCCTCCGCACGGGAATGGGAGCTGGCGGGGTTGGGTTCCCCACAAGGAACTCGCAGCCGGCAGGAGAATGGTGCTTTGGGAGCCGGCTCGCTAGTCGCCAGGCTGCGCCCCTCCGAGCAGATCTCTGGGGGGTTTGCACTTGAACTGGAGTCCAGGAGGCTTGTGCGTGCCACGGACGCCCCGTGTTTGGCCTACAGCGGAGGGTCGCGGCGCGTTGGCCTGACGGATGGAGGCCTCCTTCCTTTAGTCTGCCGTTGGGAAGGAGCCATTGGTCCCTCTGCTCTGACCCCCAGCCCGCTCTGCTGCCTGGCTCATGGGGGGCTGTGGGAAGAGCCGGGAGGGGGAGGGGAGTCCAACTGTGGGTACGGCTCCCCTGCAGCATGGGGGCGTTCCAATGAGCTGAGTGTTTTCCTGGGGCACTGCAAGCCCCCTGCCTTCCAGGGGCTTGTGGGGCGGAGAAGTCCGACGTGCCCGCTGCCTCCGGGGGACTGAGATGCCGGTGAGGTGCCCTGGCAAACCTCAAGCGCAGCGAAGTTGCTGGGTGTCAAGGAACCTTTGCTTGGCTCCTGTAAGAGCATAATCCTTGTGGGAACCCCTCCCCCATTTACTGATGAGCAGGGGCCCTGGGTCTGGCGCCAGCATGGCGGGAAGGTCTGATCACGGAGGGGGGCAGGATTCCAATCTAGGGGCTGGAGCAGGAGCTGGGCTCTGATGCTTGGCTTTGGGCCACTTGCTTAGCCTCTCCAGGGCTCCCCAGCTGAGACCGCCCTGTGCCCCTAGGACGCCTCTTCCCAGGGCCAGCAGCTAGGGCGGAAGGGCGCCCAGCAGCCCCGAGGGTGGTGCCCAGAGCAGCGGGCGAGATGGGAGCACCTCTGTCCCAAAGGCCACTCGCCAGCCTTTCCACGGGACGTGCAGTGGAGGCTCAGTGGGACGTGAGCTCCCAGGGAGACGCGGTCGCCAGAAGGGCCAGGATGCGGACGCAGGGGGCCGGGCGTGGGCGCAGAGGTGGGTTTACCTCTGGGTTTGGCGCTGGGGCGCAGTGCTCGAGTCCTGTGCCAGTCTGGTGCCCGCAGTCCAGGATGGATGCTGACCTGTTGGAGAAGGCTCAGAAGAGCCGGGAGAGACCCTGCCCTAGAGAGGAGACTCATGGCTCCAGCTAAAGGGGCCTTGGCCCTAGTGGCTACAGGCGGAGCGGGAGGAGAGGACTCAGGTGGCCCAGAGACAGTGACAGCGCGGCCCAGGGGCTGAAGCGACAGCCAGGCAGGGTCGGACGCGGGGGCAGCTCCCCGGGCCGTGGCGGATGCTCCATCGCAGAGTGGGACTCCGTCAAAGCTGGACCTTCCGAACACGTCTGCTGCGGGCTGACTCCGGGCCAGGCCTCCAGCCTGTTACGCAGGAGGCCGGACGAGATGGCGCCGTGGTGCCTGCTGGCCTTGGACCCTAGCGAGGCTGCAGCGTGAGCCCTGACCCCGGGCGCGGGACCCTCCCCCCAGCGTTTGACCGACCCCCATGGGGAGAGCGCCGTGCCGCACAGCGCCCCCGCGGGACAGTCTCCTGCGGTGGGGGCTAGGGCCGGCACCTGCTGTTGCCAGGGAGACGGCGCCGGAGGGCGCTTTGCTGCGCTCCCTTGGCGCTCTCCTCCGCCGCCGGCCGCCCGCGTGTTGTGTGAAGCCCCTCCTGGGCGCAGCGGCAGGCAGGTCGTGTCACTGGGCTGCCCGGCACGGCCTGTGCTGCTGGGCCTCCGCGTTGGGGTAGGAAAGGTCGGGAGCAGGCGTCTTCTCCCTCGTCCCCGCAGCCGCCGGCAGCGCCCTCCTCTGGCCAGCGCTCCGCCTGCAGGGCCCAGGAGGGGTTCCCGGTCGATGCTGGGCCCAGCGTAACGCCCATCCCGGCTGGCTCCTGCGCCGTGCCCGACTGGGGCGAGCCATTCACTCCAGCAGCCGTGACCCCTGGTGCCTGTTCTCCACAAGCCGGATGCGGGAGCGGTGTCCCTGGGATGGGGTCAGGCCGGAGCTATGTAGCCTCTGCCCTTCACCGTTAACCCTATCGATTGCCCCCCTCGCATGGGACGTTTGCTACAGCAAGGGCAGGGGGGTTCCATCGGCGTCCTAAAGCCACGGCTCAGGCGTGGCCCGAGGGAAGAATTCTGCCATCCACCCTCCAGCAGAGCCGTGGGTGGCCGTGCTGCGGCGCACAGGGCCTGACCGTTTTCGCAGCCTGAGCAACGGAGCTGGGGAGAGCAGGGCTCAGCCGCCGGTTCCCGCTGGTGTCAGCCTCTGTTCTCTGCCTCGGGGGGGCTCTCGCCACAGGGGGCAGCTGGTCCCCAAGGCTATTGGACCCATCTCCCGGCTTTGCCGCGCCTCCCCGCCGGTTCATGCCGCTGGCTGGTTGTCGGCCCTTCTGGGAAGCGAAGCGGCGACGTCACATCCCAACAATAGGACCTTGAGCTCTTTGTCCACGTCCTTCCTGCGCCGCTTCAGACCAGCCCTGCCTGTTCGCCTGGCTCGTTGTTGGGCTCTTACCAAGCGCCCCCAGAGCCCATCACTGCAGGGCCTCTGGTTACAGTCAGAGCCGTGGGCCCGCAGAGCACTGATGTCAGTTCTGTCATTAGCTGGGGGGGGCCTGGAGAGGGGGGCGAGAGGCTGCCGGCGCCGGCCGCAGCCTGGTGGGCGGTACACAGTGCAGGCGGTGACACAGCGCCAAACCCTCACGCAAGTGATGTTTGGGGGTGAGTCCGGCCAGGGAGCATGGCTGTCTGGGGGGGCTGTGTCCCCCCTTCCCCGATGGCGGTTTGGGCTGGGCCAAGCAGGGGCATGGCTCATAGGAGTGGGGAGAACCCGACACCCAATCCACTTGGGCTTCTGTGCCCTGCTCGCCCGTCTCCTCCCCGGGCCGCGGGATCGGCCGTTGGAAAGGGAGGCGGCTGCTTCTCCAGGGGCAACTGGCAGGTTTTGGTAGGTTCATTTCATTAGGTGTAACTGGTGAATTGATTAAAAGGGGGTGGGCAGGGGGGCCATGCAGCCCACTAGGCTGGAGTGCCCCCCCCACCACAGCCAGGCTGGAGGGGGCCCCGCACTGCAGGGCTGTGGCTCCCGCTTCTGCCCCCCATCCCGCCCCTGCGAGGCTGCCACCCGGTTACCCATTGGCATCCCAGCCACGCTCGGCCTGGGTGACGGTGCTGCCGGGGGTCGCCAGGCAGGCTGGGGTTAGCGCTGGCCGGTGAAGGTAACGCTCCGTGCCGGGCTTCGTTTGGATTGCAGCGCGGGGCCGGCGGCCGGCGATCTCACACGCACCGGGCCATAATCGTAAAGTATCTTCGGATCTCCAGGGCTGCGTCCACTCGTCACTGGGAGACGGGGGCTGATTCCGGGAGAGGCCAGGCCAAACCTAGCGGGAGGGCAGAAGGCTGGCTAGCAAACCCAGTCGGGCCTCCCAGGCCAGGCGACTCCTGGTTTCTCTCCCCAGCTCAGCGGGAATTGGAGACGCTGGGGGACCATGCGTCTCGGACCAGGGTCGGCTGAGGTTTGCAGCAGCCGTGCCGGGAGCGCGGGAGGCTGCAGAGGTGGATGGGTCGGAGAAGGGCTCGCCTTGCGTTTGCCGGGCTCAGAGCTGGGGAGTTCAGCTCTGCTCTTCAAAGGCATCTGATCGGAGCCTCTTCCAGAGCAGAAGGGAGCCGGCTCTCTGCCCTGCGACGTACCCAGAGTGGGACAGGAAAAGGGAGCTTAGGGCCTGGGCCTGGACTTGTGGCAAAAGTTCTGAGCGCGCTTCCCCCGCAGCCCCGCCCCGAGCCCCGCCGCTGGCTCTCCTCGCTCTGCGCCGGCCCTGGCTGTTGAGATGAGCCTCGGCCAAGACCCCTGGGCGGCCGGGCAGGGGCCTGTGCTTTCGCTCTGGGGGCGCGGGAGCCCTTCGTGCAGACGCTGAGTCTGTGGCCGGCCTCGGGGGACCAGGAAGGGGCTGGCCAGGGGAATCCAAATGCTGCTGGTCCCCGCGTGCCATGCAGCCTGGGGCCCGGGCGCACGGGCAGCCCCGCCGAGCGTGTCCGGTCCGTGCCAAGGGATAGTCAGGCGGCCAGTGCAGCTGCATTGGCTGAGTCTCGGCCCCCGGAGCCCGGCGCTGTTAGTCGGGCCCGGCACCCCAAGTGGGTGCACCCCCAGAGAAACGGCCCGGCGGCTGGTGGGAATGGTGACGCGGTGACCCCTAGTGGCCAGTCAGGGTGAGGCGTCAGTGGATTCCCATGAAGCAGGGTTCCCAGGCTCGATCCCGACCCCAGTGCAGTGGGGAAACGAGCCCCTCGCGCCCCCCGCGGTGTGGAGGCCTGCACATTAATTCCGGCGCGTTCTGCACCTCCCGGGCTGCCCCCGCCCCGTGCTCTGGCCCGAGGACGTGCAAAGACTCGTGCTGCCCCGTGGGGGGGGGGGGGGCGAGGCTGGCGTAGGTGCTGCTCCGTGCGCCTGGCGTCTCCGGGGCTCCCGATCCAAGCACGCGAGCGAGGCAGTGCGAGGAAACGGCCCGCCCGCCTCTGCTGGCCAGTGAGTGCCCCGCCTGGAGACGTGCTGCGCCCCGGGGAGCTGACACGTGGCAGCTGGTCTGGGCCCCTCTTCCCACCCCCGGGGGCAAGGCCCGAGCAGCACCTGCCTCTGCAGGCTCCTCACTTGGCCTCTTCGCTGCCCGGCCTCTCTCTGCTCCCAGGCAGGAGCTGCTCCCCCACTTGGGGTGAAATGCTGCGCAAGGCTCCTCGTGTGGACAGGAGTAGAACGTTGGGCTGTGAGATGCCTAGAGCCGGAGGCATCTTAGGAGGTTCCCCTTGGTAGCCTGGTAGCCGGCGGCGCCGGTCCTGCCATGGTGCTGCGTGGCGACGGTTGTGGCCCCGCCCGGAGCCGTGCCGCGTTTCTGTGCACTCAATTCCCGGCCCAGCGAAGTGGAAACTCTCTAATAGGCCTGCAGTGGCAGGTGTCCGTGGCAGTAACCGTTTGAGGCACCTCTCCTCCCCGCCTCCCAGGTGCCATGGCCGGAGCCAAGCTGCCAGGTACAGCTCGGGGGACGTGGGCGGCGCGTCACCTTTGTCCGTTCTCGCAGAGCCGCTCTGCCCCGGATTGACCTGCCTTCAGCTCTGGCTTTTCTGCAGCATCTTCTAGCCAAGTGTCTCCGTGCACGTCAGCAGCAGGCTGAGGTGCGTCTCCCTTGGCCAGCCGGAGAGACTGAGGCTTGTAGAGGCTGGCGTGGCTTCCCGTGGGGACAGAGCGGGAAACCGAGCCCGGGGCTGCCGGGTCCCTCGGGGCAGTGGCATGCTGCTCCGGGGAGGCCTCACGTGGCTTTTGAACTAGGAATTCTTCCCATGGAAAGGAGGATTTCTGCTAAGCCACTCGGCGAACTGGCTGCCCCGAACCGGAGTTTCTGCAGATGGATTTCCGCGCTCTGGGGCTGCCTGCCCGGCTGACCCAGGGCCACGTAACGCTTCGGCCGTGTCTGCCTTGGCCTGGGCTGGGGGGTTACCTCTGAACGGGGCTGTGGTCGCCGACAGAACACAGCCCGCCCCGGGCGCTCAGCGGCGGTCAGAACCGTCTCGAGGGCGGAGCCAGCGAGAGCTCCCCGTGCGGGGAGAGCGCAAGTGGGCTCGGCCGGCACGTCGCCACTGCAGTAAAACCCCCCAGGACGGAGCTCTGCCCCCGGACAGTGCGGCTCAGGTTGGGGGCTGAGCCATGGAGGCATTTGGGCATGGCTGGAGTCTGGCATCTGAGCACCCGGGAGCAGGCAGGGCCTCGGAGCCGGGCTCCACCCGGAGCCAGACGCCCACACTGTAGTTCTGACCCCCAGCCCAAGCCCCAGGCACTGGAGTCAGCTGAGCTGGGCCGGCCATGGGCAGAGGTACCCGGTCGTGATGTCGCCAGCAGGAGCCCCTAGATCACAGGCTGAAGCGCTTTGGCTGGGCACCACGAGGGAAGCTCTCGTGGATGCTGTGCTCTGCCCTGGCCTGGCAGTCTGGAGACCGAGGTCTGTTCGCAGCTCTGCAGGGCAGAGCCCCCCGAGCCTCAGTTTTCCCCATCTTGTCCGAGCCTCAGTTTCCCCATCTTTCTCCAGTGCCGTTGTGTGGCTCTCGCGCTCGGGTAACTTGTGCAGGGTGTTTGGGGGCCTGGGGGCCGAGCCCCAAGGCAGAGTCGACGGGGCCTGTGGATCTCCTGCCCCCTTTGGAGGGGGTTCTGGGGAGGGCCCGGTGGCTAGCGGGCGCTCGGTGTTTCGTTCAGAGGCGCGTGGTCGTTGGGAGGCAGGGGGCCGGCTCGTGCCTGGTGCTCTGGTTTGCACGGGAGGGGGAGGTTGCACGTCCTCGGAGGCGCTTCCCAGCTTGCTCTGACGGGGCCTGTGCGGCGACGAGAGATGCAGCCTGTTCGTCTCCATCGCCATAGCAACCCTGCTGCGTGGCCGCGCAGAGCCAGCAGCCGGGCGTGGGCCTGGGGGGCGGCGCGGCCCCGGGCTGGGAGCTCCCTGCAGCTGTTTAAATAACAAGCGACTCCCAACCCTCGCCCGTCAGTGATGTCAGCCTCCGTGGCGGACGCAGCGCCGTGTCGGCGTGCGTGTTTCCGGCGCTGCGGGGGTGGGGTCGATGCCTGGTGGGGGGTGGCTGCAGTGCCGTGTGGTGTGGGGAGGGGGAATGCAGTGCAGTATTGGGGGGTGCGGTGCCATGTGGTTGTGGGGGGAAGGGAATGCAGTGCAGTATTGGGGGGTGCGGTGCCATGGGGAGGGGAAATGCAGTGCCATATTGGGGTGTGTGGTGCAGTGTGGTTGTGGGGGGGAGGGGAATGCAGTGCAGTGTGGGGGGGTGCGGTGCCATGTGGTTGTGGGGGGAGGGGAATGCAGTGCAGTGTGGGGGGTGCGGTGCCATGTGGTTGTGGGGGGAGGGGAATGCAGTGCAGTGTGGGGGGTGCGGTGCCATGTGGTTGTGGGGGGAGGGGAATGCAGTGCAGTGTGGGGGGTGTGGTGCCATGTGGTTGTGGGGGGAGGGGATTGCAGTGCAGTATGGGTGTGCGGCGCCATGTGGTTGTGGGGGGAAGGGAATGCAGTGCAGTGTGGGGGGGTCTGGTGCCATGTGGTTGTGGGGGGAGGGGAATGCAGTGCAGTATGGGGGGGTGCGACGCTATGGGGAGGGGGAATGCAGTGCAGTGTGGGGGGGTGCGGTGCCATGTGGTTGTGGGGGGAAGGGAATGCAGTGCAGTATTGGGGGGTGCGGTGCCATGTGGTTGTGGGGGGAGGGGAATGCAGTGCAGTATTGAGGGGTGCGGTGCTGTGTGTTTGTGGGGGGAGGGGAATGCAGTGCAGTATGGGGGGTGTGGCACTGTGGGGAGGGGGAATGCAGTGCAGTATGGGGGGGTGCGGCGCCATGTGGTTGTGGGGGGAAGGGAATGCAGTGCAGTGTGGGGGGGTCTGGTGCCATGTGGTTGTGGGGGGAGGGGAATGCAGTGCAGTATGGGGGGGTGCGGCGCTATGGGGAGGGGGAATGCAGTGCAGTGTGGGGGGGTGCGGTGCCATGTGGTTGTGGGGGGAAGGGAATGCAGTGCAGTATTGGGGGGTGCGGTGCCATGTGGTTGTGGGGGGAGGGGAATGCAGTGCAGTATTGGGGGGTGCGGTGCTGTGTGTTTGTGGGGGGAGGGGAATGCAGTGCAGTATGGGGGGTGTGGCACTGTGGGGAGGGGGAATGCAGTGCAGTATGGGGGGGTGCGGTGCCATGTGGTTGTGGGGGGAGGGGAATGCAGTGCAGTATTGGAGGGTGCGGTGCCATGTGGTTGTGGGGGGAGGGGAATGCAGTGCAGTATGGGGGGTGCGGCACTGTGGGGAGGGGGGAATGCAGTGCAGTATTGGGGGGTGCAGTGCAGTGTTGCTGTGGGTTTGGGGTTGGATGCAGCAGTGTACTGGGGGGGGACGCAGCACTGCATCTGTGTGTGTGTGGATGCAGTGCTATGCCTGGGGGAAGGGGCGCAGTGCGGTGGTGGCATGTGGGGGGAGGCGATGCAGTGTCGTGCGGGGGGGGCGGATGCAGATGCAGCGCCGTGAGGGCGTGCGGGGGGGGGGGGGCGATGCAGCGCCGTGAGGGCGTGCGGGGGGGGGGGCGATGCAGCGCCGTGGGGGCGTGCGGGGGGGCGATGCAGCGCCGTGAGGGGGGGGCGATGCAGCGCCGTGTGGGCGTGGGGGGGGGGCGATGCAGCGCCGTGTGGGCGTGCGGGGGGGGGGCGCGATGCAGTGCCGTGGGGGCGTGCGGGGGGGGGATGCAGCGTCGTGTGGGCGTGCGGGGGGGGGAGACCCAGCCTGCCAGGGCGACTCACTGGTGCTCACCTGCCCTCTGCTGGCCATGGCTGGTATTGCCACATGGTTCTTCCAGGGTCCCTCATAGTCCCTGTCCAGCTGTCTCTTCGCCCTCCCTCCCTCCATGATCAGCAGCCGCCCAGCACGGCTCAGTCTGCACAGACAAACGGGCGCGTGACGGGCACAAGGGGCCTCGGCCTTAATCCCGAGTGATAGGATCTGGGTGCCCTTTCCCAGTCTCGAGCTGCTCTCCCTGGCCCCGCACTGGGGAGAGCAGCCTGGCCGTGCCAGCCCGGCATAAGGCATACGGGGCCCTGGAGACGGTGGAGCCATCCAGCTTTCCCTGGGGTACCCGTGGAAGCCCTGTCCTCGGCCTCCCCCCAGCCAGATCCCTTCCCTCGGCCTCCCCCCAGCCAGATCCCTTCCCTCGGCCTCGTCAGCTCCTGAGCGCAAGGACCTGCCGAGAGACGGAGCCCTCCAATAGCCCCGCTCCTCAGCCTCCGGGATGAACGGGGGTTGGCTCCAAAGAGCGAACCTCCTCCCAGGTGCCGCTCATGTGATGCGGATCTGAAAATCCCAGCTGTCCCTTTTGTCTGCCCTGGCTCCCTGCGATTGGCTGCCGCTCCTGGTGGCAGAGAGTACGAACGAGCCAGTGTTCCCCCTTCCAGCCCACGCACCTGCACAGAGCCAAGAGCTCCGAGAATAACACCGCTGCCTGCACTGCGGAGCGCGGCTGGTGCCTTATCGCTGCTGCCTTGCCACTCGCCTGCTCCAAGGGCTCCTTGGGGTGTTTTAATTCTGCTCAAGATGAAACTCAGTCAAGTTTTCCTCCCCGAGTGCCTTTGCGTCCTGGTCTCGGTGAGCATCAGCGCGCCGGTGCGGCACATTCCCCCTGGATTCTACCGCCACAGAGGTAAGAGGGCTCCCGTAGGGCGCCAGACGAGCGTGTCGGTGGGTAGAGGCACCCGGCAACGCTGCCTTATTTCCTAAGTCGAGGATGCAGCCGTCCCCTGGGACTGAGCTATCGTTGCCAGGGGAGGCACCAGCCCCCGGTTCCAGACAAGTGTCAGCTTTTTAGGGCAGGAGACCGTCGTTCTGTTGTGTGTCCGGGGGCCGGGGCTGGGCCGGGGGGCCACGCGGTTACTGCAGCCTGAGGAAATAGCAGAGGAGTGAGCTTTGCAAAGCTCCGTAAAGGCAGGCTGGTCCGCGCCAAAGGACAGACTGATGGGCGGGCCCTTTGGCGTGGGGCTGTGCGGCGGGAGCCCCGCCGGGCCTCGCGGAAGAAAGCGAGGGCTGAGCGGAGTGCCTTGGCGCACAGCGTTGTCAGGGGTTGCGTAAGAGGAGAGGCCTGCAGATTAACCCTGGCTGTGCCCCGCGCTGGGCCCAGCCTCCGGAGCGCGAACTCGCCAGCTGTCTGTGCTGCTGTGAGCTGGAAGCGTCCGTCGCCAGCCACGGCCAGTCACTAAGGGCACCGGCGAGGGCGGACGCGGCCCTGCCTTACTGCAGGGGGCTGGCCAAACCCGAACAGCCCTGCCGGGTCAGACCGGTGGATCTGGCCCACTAGCCTGTCTTCCAACAGGGACCAATGCCAGGAGCTTCCGAGTGATGCGTCCACCAGTCTCCACCCCAGCTTTCGGCAGGCCGAGGCCAGGGCAGCGGTGGGCAGTCATTTTTGCAGGAGGGCCACTTCATGCATTTTGGCTGTAGTTGTGGGCTGCCTCCTTGAAGGGGCGGAGCCTCGGGTGAAAGGGGCGGGGCTTCCAGCAGAAGGGGCTGTTCTTCCTAGGCGCGGCTGGCCCCTACGAGGTGGCGGGGTGGGGGGGGAGACTTCGCATGCTCTCCTGCCCTGCCGGGGGTACGTGGTGCCAAGAGGGAACTGGTGCTGTGTGCCCCGGCAGGGGAAGGAGACTTCGCACCCTCCCCCATCCCCAGGTCTTGATTGGCCTGGGGGCAGGGGAGCGGCCAGGCAGTTGCAGGCCAGATCAAATGGCTTGGCAGGTCACATCTGGCCCACGGACCCCATCTTGCCCACCACTGGGCATGGGATACTTCGGCAGGCGGTGTGGCGCCCCTGCTCATCCCACTCAATAGCCCTGCCCTCCGTGAACTAGTCGAACTCTTTTTTGAATCTTGATTCGGTTTTGGACATCCCAGCAAAGACTTCTGCCGCCTGCTGTGCACCGTGGGAAGTACTTCCCGCTGTCTGGGTGGAACCTGCTGCCTCGTCACCTCATTGGGTGACCCCCTAGTTCCTCTGTTCTGTGCCGGAGTAAATCGCACTTCCCTAGTCGCTGTCTCCACACCCGGCATGACTATAGACCACCGTCCTCTCCCCTTAGCGTCCACGTGAGGAGAAGAGACAACTGTTCCATGCCCTCCTTTGGGTTGCCCTGCTTTGGAGCTTTTCCATTCACATGCATCTGTTTGCGATGCAGCGCCCAGATCTGCGCACAGGGTTCAGGCTGTGGGTGCACCGTGGACTTGCGTCCAGGCAACGTGGTGTGTTCTGTCCGGTTATTAATCCCTTTCCTAATCATTCCGAACATGCTTTGATTGGTTTTGCCTGCTGCTGCACGCTGAGGGGATGTTTTCAGAGAACTATCCACAGTGCCTCCAAGAAATCTCTGCATGGCAACAGCTCGTTTAGTCCCCGTCGTTTTGCATCTGTGGTTGGGATTACGGTTTCCAATGTGCATGTCTCTGCATTTATTACCATTGACTTTCATCTGCTAGTTTGTTGCCGACTCATCCAGGTTTGTGAAATCGCTTTGTAACTATTCACAGGCCGCTTTGGACTTAACTCTTCAGAGTAATTTTATATCGTCTGCAAATTTCACCAGTGCAGAGTTTATCCCTTTTTCCAGGTTATTTGTGAACGTGTCGCACAGAGCTAGTCCGGTACAGACCCCAGCGGGACCCCACTAGTTACCTTCTTTCTGAAAACTGACCCTTTATCCCTACCCTTTGTGTTCCATCTTTTAACCAGTTACTGATTCATCGGGGGACCTTCCCCCTAATCCCATGAGAGCTTCCTTTGCTGAAGAACCTTTCATGGGGACCTTGGCAAAGTGTTTCTGGAGATTTAAGTACGTTGTGTCGCTTTGTTCACCTGTTGACCCCCCCCCCCCCCCCCCCCCCCAGAGAACCCTAATAGACTTGGTGCGGCATGTTCCCATTACTAAAGCCATGTGGTTAACTCTTCCCCGGCAAATCCCCTGGGTTTATGTCTGACCATTCTGTTCTCTACTGTAGTTTCAATCCATTTGCGGGCACTGACGTTAGGTTTCCCCCCCGTAATTGCTGGGATTGCCTCTAAAGCCTTTTTTAGACATTGGCATCCCAGTAGCTACCCTCCGGTTACCTGGTCCAAAAGCTGATTTGAACGAGTAGTTACATACTACGATTAGCAGCCATGCAGCTTCAGAGCGGAGCTCCTTGAGGACTTTCAGGTGAATCCCATCTGGGCCTGAGGACTTATTGCTGTTTATTTGTATCCGTTTGTTCCAAACCCACCTCCTTTGCATTTGGCAGCACTGCCTAGATAGCTTCTTCTCCACGCAGTGGCTTTGTTTTTGTGGGGGTCTGTTGGGCATGGACCCGGGGAGAGAAATGCTGCCAGTAAAAGCACAAGGAACAGCAGAGGGGAGGCTGAAAAGCCAGGATACCTGCGGGAACTCCCTTTAGCTCACGTGTTCAGAGTCCTTGCTGTGCCTTTAAGGAGCACGTGCATCCATCCACCGCCTCTTCAGAATGTCCCGATGTCTTTGATTCAGGACGACAAATCTTCCACTCCTGCACCGGGAAGTCTGCTTGGAAGAACTCCTGGTTTATTAGCAAGAGTCAAAGCTTTGGGTGGCGGAATCAGATGTCCAGTAGAAACTGCACAGGAAAGAGGCCAGCTAAGAGCAAACCTAGAAGAGACCTATTTAAAAAGTGTAGCTTCCGTTCCGACTCTTCGAGTCTCCTCCCTGAGTAGGTGGGGAGTTTTGGATTGTCAGGGATGTGCACTGGATTCATCAAAAATGTGTCACTCGGTTCTAACCGCCGGCACTTGGTATCGCATCTCAGTGGAACTTTCACATCACATGAAACCAACTCAGTTGCATCGGAAATGCTGCTCCCATCTGAGAGTGACACGTTGGTTCTAAGACGTGGGCTCGGAGCAATGTTTCCACAACAGCTGTTTCGAATTCTGAAGGGACGTTTCTTTAACAAACGAATGTTTCCCAGCACGGCTTTCAATGTTTTATTTATAATCTCATTGACGAGACTCGGCTTCGATGGCTCTGCAAACGGTAATTTTCACCGTCACACCCCTGCTCTCCCCCCACCAGGGTCGTTACTCCCACTCTAGCGGGAAGGGAATTGAGGACTCGGAGGTGGTGTCTTACCAGAGTCCACGCAGTCACTCAGGAAACGTGGGTTTAGTTCTGCCAGTTCCGTGGCTACAAGACGATTCCGCCTCCCGCCACGCAGCTCACACGGGGCGCTGCTGCTGCGTGGGGCTGTGGCGCGGGAACGGGCCCGTCTCCGCCTGGACGCCGCAAGTAATAGAACAGAATCGGGGCCCCTTTACCGCTAACAGAGCGTGCGTAGTGCAGGAAAGGGCAGAGAGCAGCACCCGCCCCATCTGTCGGCGTGTGGCACGGCTCCCCACGGGGGGCTCCCGTGACTTCACTCTGTTCCACCCTGCCTCTCAGGCAGGGTTTAGAGCGGCTTGTCCACCCCCTCCCCGACCTGCGCCGGGTGACCCACGTGCCCACAGGCAGGCAGGGCAGTCCCTGGTCTCTGAAAACGTGCCCAGTTTTAACTCCCATTTCGACTGCAAGGATCTTTTGTTGGATCAGCACGCAGAAAACAGAGCCACTGGGGCAAAGCTGTTGGCAGCTCGTTGGGCCACAGGGCAGGAGGGTGCCTCCTGCGATGCCCCGGCGCACGAAGGCCCTGGCGCATGGGGGCGCACGAAGGCCCTGGCGCATGGGGGCGCACGAAGGCCCTGGCGCACGGGGGCGCACGAAGGCCCTGGCGCACGGGGGCGCACGAAGGCCCTGGCGCACGGGGGTGCCCATTCGCACTTGGTGCACGGGGAGCACTCCGGAGTGGCACGAGAGGCAGCTGCTCACACGCTCAGCATTTCCTGGCCTGTGGCACGGATGGGGGCTTGCCAGGCAAGGGTGGGGGCAGCTCCGTGCTCCCAGAAGGGGCGAGGCTGGGGCAGCCAGCCCTCAGGGCCTCCCAGAGCATCCCACACAGGCCCCTGCCCCCTGGTTGCCCTCTCGGCTGCTCAGAGCGTGCTGCACGCCTCGTGCGGCAACCAGACGGCCCAGGTTGCTACCGCAGGAGCCCCAGGTCCTTTTGAATTGCCTCCTCCACCTGCCATTGGCAGGCCTGGGCATGGAAGAATCTAGAGGCTGCCCTGCTGAGGTGCCCCAGCCCTGACCGGTCCCTCTGTGGGCCAAACCTGGGCCCCTCCGGCTCCGTGGTGCCAGCAGCAGGATGGCTGCGGTGTGGACCCTGGGCAGAGCCCGACCAGACGCCCGGCACAAGCCCCCTGCGGCCTCGCCAGCGCTCAGCACGGCTGCGGCGGGTGGCCTGTGCCTGTCCGGCGCCACCGATGCCAGGAGAGGGGCAGGGTTCCGGTTCCCGCCTTCGCCAGGCTGCCGACGTGCCTTGGCATCGCCGTTACAGGCCGAAGGGCCCTGGGGAGACCTGGTCCCTGCTCAGGCAGCGTGTTGTGCTGCGGCCACTAGAGGGAGGAAGGGCCCAGAGCAGGCAGGGACCGGGATGGCCAGGGCAGGACCATTCGGGTGCCTCCTGCTGCTCGGCTTTGTTGGGGCGGTTGGCTCAGTAACTGCTCCCCAGCAGGGCACCCCAGGCCCCTTCCGCTGCCCTGGCGGCTTCCCCCTCCCCGCCCAGCAGCAGACGCGTTTGCCTCCCACAGGGGCCTCAGGAGGCCGGGGCTGCACAGCCGGTTGACACGGTGCTTTTGTGCTAGTTTGATCCCTGTGACTTGGGCTCCAGGCCTTACAGCTTGTCCCCGAGAGAACGCGCCCAGTGCAGGTTCCGCCCCCAGTGAAAGGGGCGCGACGGGCTGTGTAGACGCTCTTAATGCGTTTTAAACCGGGTTTAGTGTAACGCTGCTTAAACCGATTAGGGACCGGTTTAGGGAAGGCTAAAATGACCCGCTTCTAAACCCCGAGAGGCGTCCGCGTGGCAGCCTGCGTCTGTGTAACTGGAATGGGTTTGACAACCGATTTCGCGTAAACCGAGGGCTCGGTTCTCACTTTGGGGTGCGGAAGAGCAGCCCGCGGGCATGTGTGCTCAGCACCCGCCTCGCGTGTAAATCATTGGCCTCCCTTGTCCTCTCTCCCGAACTGCCGAGGTCCCTGGAGGCTGAGGGGGCTGCATGGAGCAAGGCCCCAAAGGCTTCCGAGCAGTCACTCTGCAGCCAGAGGAGAGGAGCAGATGTAGCCTTGTGATCTCAAAAGCTCCCCTCTCCAGCTTAGGGCGCTCTTGGGAGCCGCTGTCCCCGCACACAAAGGGGACGGAGCGGCACAGCTGGGTTCTGGGCGTGCGGGGCTGAATACGCCTTTGCTCGCTTGCGGCCGACCCGTGATCGGCTGATGTCCTGGGCTGAGCATGCACTGCTGTGCTCAGTGGAGCCTGCAGGAGAAAGGCGGCCTCGCTGGGCAGTCTTTGGAGCTGGGGTTCAGACCGGCCCCTCAGCCGTCCTGGGGCCTGGTCTGCACGTCCCTCCTCCGTGCTCCAGGATGTGACGCTTGGTTCCCCCCGAGCGATAGCGGCGTCCGGCCTAGTGCAGCCGCGCTCTGCTACCGGCATCCACGCCCTTTCGCTGGTGCGGCTGGGAGCCGGTCCCCGCTACGCCGCAGGAGCACTTCGTGGCCGGTGTAAACTGGGGGGGGGGGGGGGGTTGCTGGGGCAGCTGTGCCAGGAAATCTCCAGCGCAGACACGGCCGGGGTCTGTAAGGTAACGGGGCGGACGGCCACGCGTGTTTACCGGCCGGTCGACGTGAGCGGGCCAGGCCTTAGGGCTGAACCCGACCAGGTGCGAACATTTGGGTCCCGTCCGCACCAGAGTCCCTTTGTCAAGGGATGGAACGCTGGGCTGGCTCGGCCGGGGCGCTCAGCATCGTTCTGCCGTTCAGAGCTGCCAGGGCGAGTCGGCACGTGGCCATCGCTGTGCCAGCCCCTCCCGTAAACCTGTCTGGATTTCAGTTGAAATCAATGTATTAACCCGGGCATGCCCTTCTATAGACACGGCCACAGCGAGCCGGAGTGACTGTTTTCTCTGCACACGGGTTTTAGAGTGCTCTAGCTAAACCCATGCAAACCTCTCCTGCAGGTGCTCTGGCAGCCGCTGTACCCTGGCTTATGCTAGCGTAGCTTAATTTGGTAAACCAGATGCAGTTTTGCCAACTCCAGGTGTTCGAACAGCATGCCGCTGGCCCTAAAAATCCTGAGACTGGCTTACAAATCAGGCAGATTTATATAAAACTGTATTTATTTGAGGGGTTTTTATTTTCCTTTTGGTTTCTGAAACTTTAGGGCGTATTTGGGTCTGATGTCAGGCTTGTCTCTGCAAGCCAGAGGGCTAGAAAGTTCCTCTCTTTAAATGGAAGCTGAAATTCTCATCTGATTTGGGGAGCTGGGGTTTGAGGAAAACACTAAATATTGCAAGAAACTTGCACTAGCTCAAAGAAATGTTCCTTTGCGGCAGCGTCCTGACCTGGGCTGTGAGGAGGGTCAGACTGAGCTATGTGAAGCGAGTCTTGAAACAGAATTGCAAGTGCTGGCAAAGCAATGGATGCAAAGAAGACTGACATCATTAAGGGTATTTAAGTGCCTGCTGTAAAGGTTTGCCCAGCTTTCACTCCACCCGTTTGAAACCTCCTGTCTCTTGTTTTGAAGTCAAGTCTCTGATCAGCTGGGCTGTTGCCCAAAGGCATTGTTGAGCCACTGGGATGCGGCTTTGGGGGTGGGGAAGGGACCCTATTGTACGGGACCACAGGGAGGGAATTGATGTTTATTTCCAAACATTCAAAGTGACAACACATTCCAAAGGGGCCTGGAATTGCTGTAACCTTGAATTATCCAGATGCTGAGCCGCCTCTGTCCCGGGTCCCCTTTTGTGTGATTTGATTCATCCTCCAGAGGCTCCCTGCTGAGGACAGCCCTGGCTGAATGAGGCAATTGAGAGGGAGGAAAGAGAGAGGAGGGAGCGCGAGAACATTTAACAGCTTCTGGCTGTGAAGTTGAGCGGAATCCTGTTGAAAGCCTGGTGCCTGAATAGCAGCTCTGATCTGTGTCCAGCAGGTCCTCCCTGAAGTCAGAAGCAGAGTGACACATGCCAGGATGTGTGCGTGCATGTGCACGTGTGTGTGTGCGCGCGCGCAGCATAGTGCAAGCAGCCTTTGCACAATGCATCACAAAATGAGCAGCACTTCCCAGCATGAGTTTCACATGGTGGGGTTTGGTCAGAGCTGGTTAATTTCAGCAGCAGCCCCAGGTTGTGTAACTGACGGACTTGCCTGGGCCCTGTCAGCGTCTGTTTTTAAAGCTCCCAGGACCATGCTTTGCGGTAACTGTCTCTGCCTCCTAATACTCTCCCCCTGAAACATGCACGTTGCCAGAGGCCAACCAGCCGGGGCCCTGCCTGTGCTCAGCGCTGTACAAACACACCCATGCCAGCAGCCCCCGCCCGCAGGCGCTCACAGGCGAGCTGGTCCGGAGGGGGGTGCAGGGTTCTGAGCCCGGCTGGAGCAGATACGGGTGCTGCAGCCCAAGCAGCCTGAGAGCGAAGTTTGCAGTGAGCATGCGACTGGTCGCTGGTGGAGTCGGAGACGGGCAGGCCCGGTTCGGTGGGAGGCCGCCCACCCCGACCAGCACTCCGGGGGCAGAGGCGGGCTGCAGCTGGGGAGCCGTGGCAGTAGCGGGGCTGCTCCGAAGGGCTGGGAGGTGAATGGGAGCTGCCCTCTAGACCGCCAGCGGGCCTGGCCCGTCAGAGCCTGCTGTGCGGTGCCGGCGCCCAGGCAAGGTGCGGCTGGGCAGCGCGAGCCGGGCTGGGGTCGTGCCCCCGTCTCACCTGGGCTGGGGTTTTACCACCCGCTCCCCGTGCCCTGGAGCGGCAGTGGGGGCAGGCGAGAGTTGGGCTCCTGTGGTCGCAGGGGAGGAGGGTTTTCCCCCAAGGCAGCCCTGCCCTTCCCAGCACTGAGGCTGCCCCCTTCCCCGCTGCCCCGTGCTCTTCGCAGTGTTGGGGCCCTGCCCTGGGCTGGGGGTTCCCCTTTGGCCCCACGGGAGTCAGCAGTGAGGTGCTGGGCGCCCGGTCGCCCTTAGCTAGAGCGACGCCCCCACTCCTGGCATCAGCTTCCCCCCTCCCACAGGTCTGCAAGCTCTGGGCAGGCCCCTGTCTCCTCCAGGGAGGGCTGGACGTGGCCTGGAGCTGCCAAGCGCCACGCTCCTGCTGGCAGCTGGTGCCCCTCTCCTGGATTTGGGCTGCAAATCGCCCTGCAGGGCTAAAGACCGGATGGTTCCCAAGCTAGGAATGGAGGCCCCTGGCCCCTCCTCGGAGAGGTGAAGCTGCTGCAGCCCCATGGGGGACAGGGGAGGACTCGTAGCCTCCAGAGCCCGCTGGCTCCTACCTGTGGGCTTGTTGCATTGTCCGAGTCCGGCTTGTAATGGCTGGGGGGACAGTGGCATCCAGAAGGGTGGGGGGCAAGTCAGGAAGCAACATGCGCCGTGGCAGCTGGGGGTGGGCCGTGCGCCGTGGCAGCTGGGGGTGGGCCGTGCGCCATGGCAGCTGGGGGTGGGCCGTGCGCCGTGGCAGCTGGGGGCGGGCCGTGCGCCGTGGCAGCTGGGGGCGGGCCGTGCACTGTGCGCCGTGGCAGCTGGGGGCGGGCCGTGCACTGTGGCAGCTGGGGGCGGGCCGTGCGCTGTGCGCCGTGGCAGCTGGGGGCGGGCCGTGCGCTGTGCGCCGTGGCAGCTGGGGGCGGGCCGTGCGCTGTGCGCCGTGGCAGCTGGGGGCGGGCCGTGCGCCGTGGCAGCTGGGGGCGGCTGGGGGCTCCCCGCCCACCCAGGGAGAAGGGGCGGGGGGTGCGCTCTGCATGGGGCAATGGGTGCTGCCTGGGTGCTCAGCCTTTCGCAGCGCGCTGGCTCGTACCATGTGACCGGGCCGGGGCTCAGGGCCAGGCCCCCGCTCGCCAGCGTGTGGCTTTGCAAAGCCGCCTTTGCGCCTGGGGCAGCCGGTAAGTTAACCCGACGCCCGCCGGCCTCGCGCCGAGACCCCCGCCATGGCCTGACACCCCTGAGCAGGGCCCGGACACGCCACTAGCCCTGCAGGTCCCCGCGGCTGGCAGGAGCCCGGGCTCCCTGGACCCTCCTTTGCTCGGGGCTGCGCTGGGCAGGTGGGCTGTCTCCTCTCGGCCAGCAGCCGCCGCTGGCAGCAGGGATCCATACTGGCTGGGGGCGTCGCTACGGCACATCTCTCTCTCGAGCCGGGGGGTTCTGGGTTTAACTCAGCTGGGGCAAATTCTGGTTTGTGCCTCACTGGATCCCTGGGCTCCACCAGCCCATGGCAAAGCCAGTGAGATCCCCTGGGGAATGTGGGCAGGACCCGTGGGGGCGAGGCCCCCCCCCCCCCCATGCTTTAGGGATCTTCCTGTAACTTGCAACCATGACTGGAAAGGCCCCGGATTGCCTGGGGCCTGTGATCTGGCCCTGCCGTCCGGAGCGCAGAGGAGCTCCAGGGCGAAGATGCAGGACTGGGTGAGCGGGGGGCCCCTGTGTGGCAGGACCAGATTGCAGCCCTTGGTTGAAGGAGGCTCCGAGCAGGACAGCTGCCTCCTGAGCGGGCGGGTCGTCCTGCAGGCGATGGTCTCGTGCCACCGAGCTGGGTGCAAACGGAACAAGCGGGGCCGGGCCGTTCCAGTCCCGCCAGCAGGGCTGGATTAAGGGGGGAGCTAGCCGGGCAGTTGCCCGGGGCACCAACCTACGGGGGGCGCCCGATTGCAGCTGTAAGGGACGCCGTGCACCCGGCTGCCCGGGGCGCAGGAATGGCTCGAGCTGGCCCTGCCCGCCGGTGGGGTCGCTGCCGGGTGCTCAGGAGGCCTGGCTCGAGGGAGGACACGACCTCGGGTTGCTGACTTGAGACACTCCTGCGGGGCCTCCCTCCGGGAAGGGCCGGCTCGCCCTGTTCCTGGGAGGTGTTGCTGCTCCCCAGACTTTCATCACTTTCCAGTCCTCCCGCGGGCGTTTCACAACCTCCTCGGGGCTTCCCGTTGTGTAACTTCCAGCAGCAGCCGGTTCACCTCCCTGCCCAGCTGTCTGGGGTCAGAGGGCGGGCCGGCCACCTTCCTTTCAGGGGAGAGCTGGGGGCACGTTTGTCAATAGGACGGAGGGAGGGCGGATGGACGTGGAGGTGGGGGATTGTCACAGCAGGAGACTAGGACTCCTGGGTTCCTTTCCCAGCTCTGCCAGTGACTTGCAGCTTAGCCACATCTCTCCACAGCTCGGTGCCTCAGTGCCCCCTTCTCTACGCACGGGGCTAGTGCCAGGCCTGAGGGTGCAGCCCAAGAAGGGATGGAGCATGATGGAGTCTGATGTCGCCTGTGGCGCAGGCTGTGGCATCCCCCGGCGCTATGGCTCTCCTGGGCTGAGAACAGTGGAGCGAGGCAATGAGAGGACCGGGGGGCTTAAGGAAGTTTGGATTGGATAACTGGACTGTGAGGTGGATAGAAAGCTGGCTAGATTATCGGGCCCAACGGGGAGTGACCGACGGTTCGGTGTCTGGTTGAGGGCCCCAAGGTTCGGTTCTAGGACTGGTTTGTTCAACATCTTTATTGATGACCGGGATGAGGGGATGGATTGCACCCTCAGCAAGTTTGCGGCTGACACTAAGCTAGGGGGAGGGGTAGATACGCTGGAGGGCAGGGACAGGGTCCAGAGTGACCTGGACAGGTTAGAGGATTGAGCCAAAAAAAAATATGAAGTTCAACAAGGACAAGTGCAGAGTCCTGCCCTTGGGACGGAAGAATCCCAGGCATTGGTACAGGCTGGGGACCGACGGGCTAAGCAGCAGTTCTGCAGAAAGGGACCTGGGGATTCCAGTGGATGAGAAGCTGGATGTGAGTCAACAGGGCGCCCTTGTAGCCAAGGAGGTGAATGGCATATTGGGGTGCATGAGGAGGAGCATTGCCCGCAGATCCAGAGAAGTGATTATTCCTCTTTACTCGGCTCTGGGGAGGCCACATCTGGAGTGTTGTGTCCAGTTCTGGACCCCCACTACAGAAAGGATGTGGACGCATTGGAGAGGGTCCAGCGGAGGCAATGAAATGATTCGGGGGCTGGAGCACATGACCTACGAGGAGAGGCTGAGGGACTTGGGTCTGTTTAGTCTGCAGAAGAGCAGAGTGAGGGGGGGTTTGAGAGCAGCCTTCAACTACCTCACGGGAGTACCAAAGACGATGGAGAGAGGCTGTTCTCAGTGGTGACAGAACAAGGAGCAATGGGCTCAAGTTGCAGTGGGGGAGGTCTAGGTTGGATCTTAGGAAAAACTCTTTCCCTAGGCGGGTGGGGAAGCGCTGGGCTGGGTTCCCTAGGGAGGGGGTGGAATCTCCATCCCTAGGGGTGTTTAAGTCCCGGCTGGACCAAGCCCTGGCTGGGATGATGGAGTTGGGTTGGTCCTGCCTTGAGCAGGGGCTGGACTCGATGGCTCCTGAGGTCTCTGCCCGCCCTGGGGTTCTAGGGTTCTATGACACCCAGGGGTAAGTTTTTCGAATGGAGAATCCTTCATGTAAAATGTCCTTTTGTCCAAGGGTGGAGTTAGGGCAAAGGGGTCACCAACAGTCGATCGGGATCTTCCGGTCGATCTTGGAGCCTCTGACGGGCCCCTGACTGGTTAGGCCAAGAGGCTATCTAGTGCCAGCACTTCCCCCTCCCCCCCCGCTGCGCACCTCCTGCCCTGTGCCTTGGAGCTGCCCCTCCCTGGGAGCCTCCTGCTCGCTGGGCAGGGCAGGGGAAGGAGGGCACTGATGCTAGGGAGCCCCCCTCCCACCCCGGAGTCTGTCTCCACAGAACAGCGCTTGGGATGGAGGGGTTCACTGGCCGCTTTTGGGAGCGGTGCAGGGCCAGGGCAGGGGGGAGCCTGCCTTAGTCCCACTGCACACCCCCCAGGAGCCACCTGGGGTAAGCAGGGCCCAGCTGGAGCCTGCTCCGAACCCCTTACCCCAGTCCTGAGCCCCCTCCTGCACCTCAAGCCCGGCCGAGACTCCGCTCACAGCCCCTCACGTGCAGATCCCAAAGACCAGCGCCTGCGCCCCAACCGCCTGCCCCAGCCCAGTGAAAGGGGGGCAGGCGTGAGCAGGGCGGGGCCTCGGAGAAGGGGCGGGACAAGGGTGTTTGGGTCTGCGGTAGATCCTGGACTGCACTTCCATTCCAGAAGGGATCTGGTGCTTAAAAGGGTGGGAGACCCCCCACCCCGGTCCAGACAGTGCTGGGTCCTGCCACGAGGGCTGGGGACTGGACCCGATGCCTCTCGAGGTCCCTCCCGGTCCTAGGGCTCTAGGATTCATCCCCTGCCCCGCCAGAGACACCACCCAGTCGACCTCCTTCCTCAGCCCCTGCGGGGGGAACTTAGGCAGAGGGCGGTGGCTGCTGGCTGGCCCCCGGCTCCGAAGGCAGCAGCTCTGCCGGCAGTCCGGCTGGCCGTGCCGTCCCATGCCCCCCTCGCTGCTGCATGACGTTCGACCTGTGCGCTGGGAAGGGTGAGGCCGGGGGCTGAGACACGTGGAGGTGGCCGGAGCCCGGCAGGTCCCCCCCTGCCAGCGCCAACCCTTCGGCACGTCTGACGCCGGCTGCGTCCCCGTTACCTGGGGTTTGGTTTTGGCTGGTCCCAGTGATCCGACGGGTCTGCAGTTCAATGCAGCTTTGCAGCTGCTGAGCAAGCCAGCCCTCACGTGCGGTCTCTGCCCCCCAGAGTCCAGCCTCCTTCAAGAGGTGAGGGGCTTGGTTGGGAGCAGGGGTCGCCGCAGGCTCCGTGTGCCACTCTCTACAGGCTCCATTTACGTTCCAGCTCTTCCAGCGGTTGCTCCCTGGCTCCGCCCCCCACCTCAGAACCTCGCGCCCCCCGGGCTGAGCCCCCAGCCCTCTGCCAGCAGAGCGTGGGTCGGGCCTGCCCGCCGCAGGGAGCTCCCCACTGCCCAGCTGGATTCTCGCTACCGTGCACGTGCGTCCGGGAGCCCCGGGGGAGCCGGATGCGCTGGGGGCGCCGGAGCAGTAACCCTCCCCTGGCTGCTTCTTTCCACAGGGAGAACGTCTCTACCCAACCTAGAGGAAGAAATCGACCTCTTAGCCGACGCCCTGGCCAAGCAGGATGCCACTCGCCTCCACCTGCCCCAGGACGGTGAGTCCGGAACCCGCCTGCCCCGGCGCGCTCCCCGCAGCCTTTTCTCCCAGCTGCTTCCCGAGGGCCCGGGCCCCCAGGCCCCTGGGGCTGACAACTCCGGCTCCTCTCGCGCTGAAATCTGTGGAAAGCAAGAAACACGAGCCTGCCGCAGGGCCCCGCTGTTCAGAGAGGGGCCGTCCGGAATTGCTGGCTTTCCAGGGAAGGGTTGCTGGCATTTCCTGGCTGGCTGGCTGGCTGGGGAGCGAGCAAGCCACGGCGGTTTCCTTGCTCTGCAAACACTTCAGCAGGAGCAAAGCCCAGGGCCCAGAAAACATGTGCGCTTCCTCATTTGGAAGCTCCCCAGACTCCCGTCCTCCAGGCACGTCATGGCAGTGCAGACTAGTGGTTAGAGCAGGGGGGCCTGAGGTCTATTCCTGGCTTGACTACAACTCGGGGTGACCTGGAGGAACTCCCCTAACCCCTCTGTGCCTCAGTTTCACTCTTTGTAAACGAGGGATGTCCTCTCCCATGAGGCTCTTAGATGCAAGAGGCTCTAGAAGTGCAGCATGTTTGGTGACGGGGGGAAGAAGGTGCTTTTGGGGAGAGACGTTCCCTGGGTGGAAATGGGCTTTTCTCTCTCCCTTTCCATCCCGTGATTGCTGGGCACGTAGTCTCGCTTCCTGAGATGCTGTGTCCTGGTTGGTGCTAAATCATTAAACATCTATGGGGTCGCGAATGTTGGAGTTCTCTCCTTTATCCTTGCTGGTCACAGAAACTCTGTGCATCTTTCTGCTCCCTGACCCAGAGCTGGGTGTTGATGGATCACACTGCATCTGCTACAGCTGTTGGTCTCTGCTTTCTTGCACAGCGACCTTGACCCCTGCAGGGAAGCATCCTGAAGCCAGTGGAGTGAGAGGGGAGTCCGACCAGAAGAGCAGAGCAAACCACAATGCTGTGACATCTCATCCCACCGCTGCCACCAAGACCGTGAAGAGCTCTCCAGTGGAGGTGTTCCACGTCACCTCTAATGACCTCCTGATACTCGGTAGGTGCAGGCTTCCCTGTGGAGTTCAGCGCTAGAGATGGGCCTCATCCAGCCGGTGCGGGAGCAGGTTTAGCACCTCGGGGCATGGTGCTCTGCCTGTGATGGGTCTTGAGGCAGTTTGGCTCCGAAAAGGAGCTTTGCAGCTCAGGCTGGCCTCTCCTGGAAGTTCCCGGGATGGGGAGAAGGAGAGAGGCAGGGAGAGACCGAAATCAGCTTGCTAATGAGTCCATGGAGTGGCTGGGTTTACTGCCGTGCATGCCTGGTGCAATAACAGTCATCGACTCTGCGGCGCTCCAGGTGTGTGTGGGTGATGGTGTGGCTGGGGAGGCATTAAGGGGCACCGGGGGGTTTGCTATTGCAAGGGCGGGGTGAACCCCTGCCAGCCAGCCATCTCGCGCGCGTGCACACACACACACACACACACACACACACACACCCCCACCCACCCACCCCGTCCGCTTTGTGCTGCCCCGTCAGGAGCTCTGTGCTGTGTCCTTCCTCCGCAGGGATGATCGTGATGTTCTCTGTGGCCGGCATCGTTGCTTTAATTGTGGCTGGGATCTGTTGGTGCAGGTGAGCGGCCGGACCTCCTGCAGCCAGCACCTGGCCCATCTCTTGGCTTCCGGCTGAGCTGGAGCCTGGGTGGGGCAGGGGTTAGGGAGCGAGGGGGCGCGCCTGGGCGAGGGGCCTGGGCGGGGCAGGGGTTAGGGAGCGAGGGGGCGCGCCTGGGCGAGGGGCCTGGGCGGGGCAGGGGTTAGGGAGCGAGGGGGCGCGCCTGGGCGAGGGGCCTGGGCGGGGCAGGGGTTAGGGAGCGAGGGGGCGCGCCTGGGCGAGGGGCCTGGGCGGGGCAGGGGTTAGGGAGCGAGGGGGCGCGCCTGGGCGAGGGGCCTGGGCGGGGCAGGGGTTAGGGAGCGAGGGGGCGCGCCTGGGCGAGGGGCCTGGGCGGGGCAGGGGTTAGGGAGCGAGGGGGCGCGCCTGGGCGAGGGGCCTGGGCGGGGCAGGGGCTAGGGAGCGAGGGGGCGCGCCTGGGCGAGGGGCCTGGGCGGGGCAGGGGCTAGGGAGCGAGGGGGCGCGCCTGGGCGAGGGGCCTGGGCGGGGCAGGGGCTAGGGAGCGAGGGGGCGCGCCTGGGCGAGGGGCCTGGGCGGGGCAGGGGCTAGGGAGCGAGGGGGCGCGCCTGGGCGAGGGGCCTGGGCGGGGCAGGGGTTAGGGAGCGAGGGGGCGCGCCTGGGCGAGGGGCCTGGGCGGGGCAGGGGTTAGGGAGCGAGGGGGCGCGCCTGGGCGAGGGGCCTGGGCGGGGCAGGGGTTAGGGAGCGAGGGGGCGCGCCTGGGCGAGGGGCCTGGGCGGGGCAGGGGTTAGGGAGCGAGGGGGCGCGCCTGGGCGAGGGGCCTGGGCGGGGCAGGGGTTAGGGAGCGAGGGGGCGCGCCTGGGCGAGGGGCCTGGGCGGGGCAGGGGCTAGGGAGCGAGGGGGCGCGCCTGGGCGAGGGGCCTGGGCAGTTTGGCCAATGGGAGCTGGGGGGGCGGTTCCCTGCAGTGCGCAGAGCCCCCGGCCAGGCAGAATCCGTGGGTTGGATCTGGCCCATGGCTTCTTGCCTTGATTGGGGCCGTGGGGCTCAGGGCTCTCCCCTGCGCCGGGAGCCAGGGCCGATGCTCCGGCTATGGCACCCCCACGTGGCTAGAACACCAGCGCTGGCTCGCCCTGCGGTGGGGGGAGGGGAAGCGACCCTGAGCCTTGTAGGCCGGAGCTGGGCTGTGAGCCACGTGTTCCCCACCCCCGGTCGGACGCACGGGATTTGCTGTTCCCTCCAAGACTGGGCGCAAGCGACAGGCGCTCTGGGTGTCCGTGGAACCCGCCAGTCCAAGCGCCTGGCTTCGGTGGCACCCAGTGGCTGAGAGTTCCACAAGCTCGTTCCACGTTCAGGGCACGTTCCCTTTGACCAGCTTTCAATTTCCCGTTCCGCTCTGGAGACCAGGCAGGCCGTGGGTAGGGACGAGCTTGCTCCCCTGCCGGCCCCGAGGGGGGACGGGGGTTCAGGGCCCCCGGCCTGCAGCAAGCAGACGGATGCACGGATGGGTTTTAGCTCAGCGCGTGTCCCGGAACAGCTCCGTGCAGGGGGAGGTAGGAGTTTTCATTGCTGCAGCCCCAGTTGGCTTAACCAGCCTCTTGTCCCCTCTGTAGGCTGCAGAAGGAGATCAGACTAGCCCAGAAAACCGACTACCCAGCTCAGAAGCTGCCCGGCCCCCTGCCGTACGACAAGCTGTCGGTAAGCGTGCTCCGGCGCCCTCCGGCCCATCCGCAGCACGGTCTGTTCCTGACCCTTGTGCTTGGGGCGCAAACCCTGTAGGACGCCTGGGGCAGGTAATGCAACGCAACGGGGGAGGGGCTGTGCCATGGAGAGTTTGAAAGAAGTCCTGGAGGCCGGCTAAAGCCCGCCTCTCCCCTTGGCCTCTGGGCTTCGGTCTGTACCGGAGGCTCCGTGGCCACGCGAGTGAGCCGCTCTCCGGAGACCTGCGTTCACCTCCTGCTTTTCTTTTCCAGCCCGGGGATCAGAAGCTGGCTCAGAGCGCCCAGATGTATCACTACCAGCACCAAAAACAGCAGATGCTCTCCATGGAAAAGTGAGTGACGGCCTGCCGCTCCCAGAGCAGTCAGCCCCCCCCCGGCCTGCCGCTCCCAGAGCAGTCAGCCCCCCCCCCCCCCGGCCTGCCGCTCCCAGAGCAGTCAGCCCCCCCCCCCCCGGCCTGCCGCTCCCAGAGCAGTCAGCCCCCCCCCCCCCCGGCCTGCCGCTCCCAGAGCAGTCAGCCCCCCCCCCGGCCTGCCGCTCCCAGAGCAGTCAGCCCCCCCCCCCCCCCGGCCTGCCGCTCCCAGAGCAGTCAGCCCCCCCCCCCCGGCCTGCCGCTCCCAGAGCAGTCAGCCCCCCCGCCCCCCCGGCCTGCCGCTCCCAGAGCAGTCAGCCCCCCCCCCGGCCTGCCGCTCCCAGAGCAGTCAGCCCCCCCCCCCCCGGCCTGCCGCTCCCAGAGCAGTCAGCCCCCCCCCCCCCGGCCTGCCGCTCCCAGAGCAGTCAGCCCCCCCCCGGCCTGCCCACAATAACGACCGACCGAGGCTAGAGCCGGGCGGGGGAGGGGCCTGCCCGCAATAAGGACCGACCGAGGCTAGAGCCGGGCGGGGGAGGGGCCTGCCCGCAATAAGGACCGACCGAGGCTAGAGCCGGGCGGGGGAGGGGCCTGCCCGCAATAAGGACCGACCGAGGCTAGAGCCGGGCGGGGGGAGGGGCCTGCCCGCAATAAGGACCGACCGAGGCTAGAGCCGGGCGGGGGGAGGGGCCTGCCCGCAATAAGGACCGACCGAGGCTAGAGCCGGGCGGGGGAGGGGCCTGCCCGCAATAAGGACCGACCGAGGCTAGAGCCGGGCGGGGGGAGGGGCCTGCCCGCAATAAGGACCGACCGAGGCTAGAGCCGGGCGGGGGGAGGGGCCTGCCCGCAATAAGGACCGACCGAGGCTAGAGCCGGGCGGGGGGAGGGGCCTGCCCGCAATAAGGACCGACCGAGGCTAGAGCCGGGCGGGGGGAGGGGCCTGCCCGCAATAAGGACCGACCGAGGCTAGAGCCGGGCGGGGGAGGGGCCTGCCCGCAATAAGGACCGACCGAGGCTAGAGCCGGGCGGGGGGAGGGGCCTGCCCGCAATAAGGACCGACCGAGGCTAGAGCCGGGCGGGGGGAGGGGCCTGCCCGCAATAAGGACCGCCCGAGGCTAGAGCCGGGTGGGGGGAGGGGCCTGCCCGCAATAAGGACCGACCGAGGCTAGAGCCGGGCGGGGGGAGGGGCCTGCCCGCAATAAGGACCGCCCGAGGCTAGAGCCGGGCGGGGGGAGGGGCCTGCCCGCAATAAGGACCGACCGAGGCTAGAGCCGGGCGGGGGGAGGGGCCTGCCCGCAATAAGGACCGCCCGAGGCTAGAGCCGGGCGGGGGAGGGGCCTGCCCGCAATAAGGACCGACCGAGGCTAGAGCCGGGCGGGGGGAGGGGCCTGCCCGCAATAAGGACCGACCGAGGCTAGAGCCGGGCGGGGGGAGGGGCCGGGCGGGTGGTGCTAGGAATCCCCGCTGGCTTTGACCTAGCCTGAGGGGCCGTCGGCTGCAGGGCTGGGGCTGCCCTGCTGCAGTGGGAGGGCTGTGGGGCAGAAGGGGCAATAGGGGATTTCACCTCCCCCCTACGGGCCTGTCTCTTCACAGGCATAAAGAGGAGCCCAAAGTGCCGGACTCGGCCTCCTCCGACGAAGAGAACGAGGACGGCGATTTCACGGTGTACGAGTGCCCCGGGCTGGCTCCGGTACGGCGGCGGCGGGCGCGCTTCCTCGGGAGCCCCCAAAGCTCCCCTAAGGCGGGAGCTGCCTTGGGAGAGACGCTGGAGCCGGCGCTGCCTGGCCCCGCCAGGCCTCAGGCGCCGGGGGGCGAGAAGGCCTGCTCCCTTGCCAGGAAGGGGCTGGCGGTTGTTTTGTTACAATGGCCTCATGCGGGACCGTCAGAAGCTCCTTAAAAGTGGGGACCACGGGTGCCCCACACACCCCCCCCCTCCCCCCCGTGCTGCTCCGGCCCCAGAGGCCCCGCCCCCTGGCTCAGCCTTGGGGAGCACCCTTCCGCTTTTAAAACCTTGGCCCCCTCCCTCATGCCAAATCTGCTTCAGAGCCCCCCTCCTGGCTTCCTCCCACCGACCGGGGGGACAGGGCCCCATCCAGCCTCAGCTGAAGGTGGCTCCCTGGGATCCTGGTCAGATCCGGACCCTGCTGCTTGGTAGAGCTGGCTGGAGGTTTCCCACTGGAAAACGTTCGGCGAACTCTGTCGCAGGACGGGCCCTGTCTAGTCAGCCAAAACCTTCCCTGGGAAAGGAGCAGAGAGCTTTGCTGAGGTGGGAGGGATTCCACGAGCCAGCCCCCCAGCAGGGATCCGTAGCTAGCGGGCCCCGAGCGGGGCGGTGAGCTCTGACCTGCCCCCCCTTCTTTCCCCGCCGGCGGCTGCAGACTGGCGAGATGGAAGTGAAGAACCCCCTCTTCGACGACTCTGCCGTCCCCCCTTCGGGCCCCCGGACCCACCAGTAGCTCGCTGCCGACTGGGATGCAGAAGGCCGCCTGCCCGGCAAGGCAGCGCGCCAGCCACCCGGCTCCTCCCGCGCCGCTCCAGCCACGGATCCCGGACTGTCCGACCCACTCGGAACACGCCTGCTGGGCGGGGCCGCCCCTGGCTCCGGCTTCACGCTGCTCTCTCTGCTGCGCTCTCGCTTGCCGCCTGCCCCGGGGGGTTCGGCTGGGCAGGGCGGGGCCCTCGGGGGGCAGGTGGCTGGCTGAGCGATAGTGCGAGGGGCAGCGGTGTCTCCCCCACAGGCTTTGGTTGGTCTGTGTCGCTGGGGGTCTCGTGCTGCGGCAGCTGAAAAGGGGCCCCTGAGTGGGGATGGAGGAATGAACAGCAAAGCAAGCGCCGGGGCTTGGAAAACGTCCCACCCTGCGAGGGCCGGTGCTGCCGCAGTGGTACCCTAGCGGGCGCGGCGTTAACAGGCCCCGGGGCTGGCACTGGCAGCCGGACGCAGCCCTGGCGTTCGAGCGCTCGTAGCTGAACTGGTGGGAAGCTTTCTGAGAAGGTCCTAGTGTAGACGTGGTTAAAACCAGTCCCCGTCCTTCTCGTGGCTGGGCCCCTCGGTGCCACTGCAGCAGAAACCCGAGTGCCCTGGGGGACCAGGCTACATGTCGCCAGGTCAAGAGCAGAGGGTGGGAACTCCGTGAACGGGAACCAGCCCTCCCCAGGCACCATGGTCTGGAGCGGTGGAGTGAGAGAGTCTAGCCCCAGGGACTGGCCCACACTTGGTGTCTGGCTTCCCATGCGGGTGGCTCTAGACTCGGTGCCTTTGTCTCACTGCCCCTGGGGCTCGGGGTCTGACGCAGCAAGTTTGCCCTGCACCGAATTTGGCTGTGATGCGGGTTTTATAATTCCATATTTGTAGCATTTCCCAAGGCCGAGCCTGGCCAGGGCCCGTCTTCTCTGTCGTTGTGTGAACCCGTTTGTCCAATAAACCAGCATTGCAGGTTCCCCAGGGCGGATTTCTCCGCCGGCCGGGCTCTGATTCCCTCGCTCGGGTTGTGTGTGTCCACACGGCCCCGCTGCCAACGCCCCCGGGCCGGGTGAGTGGCGGGAAGGGCCGTGGGGTGGGAGAGCGCTGGCGTTTCCCGCTGGCCTGGGCGCACAAAGGAACCAAACCCGCGTGTGCAGGAGAGCGAATCCCAGGGCCCCGCCTGGCCCTTTCCAGCACCCCTTGTGCCTGGAGAGCACTGGAGCCCTGCAAGCCGCAAACGCGGCCGGGCGCCCGCCGCTCGCTTCTGCGGCTCCGGCTGCGAATTGCGTCTCTGGAACCCTGCGTACGGGCGGATCCCACGTCCCCACCCTGCGGGTCCACGCGGGCTCCTGGCTGCGGCTGCTCAGTTTGCATCAGTGCAGCGTCCAAAAGGGCCCGTGTTCGGAAAGGGAGAGCCTGTCCCTCCTGGGCCGTGCCAGCCCCGCGCAGCCTGCGGGAGGGACACGCAAGGGGCAGCGGGCAGACACCCGCCAAGGGAGCTTACAGCCTGTTTCTGCGGCTTGCCTTCCCCACCCCCGGGCCAGCGCGGGATGCTGGAGGGCAGTGGCTGGGAAGAGGAGCTGAGCTGCTCAGCAGGGGCTAGAGATCATTCCACCCCCCACCCCCCGCTGAAAGCCATGGGGGTAGGGGGGACGCTCCTGTACTGACCAAGCCCTGGCCCATGCAGCCTTGGCCCCTCCCTTGGTGGCTGCCAGGAGCCTGGGGCTCCAGCCTCCTTGCATGAAATGGGGCACGTTTCTGTTCCCCTTCCAGACTGATACCACGGCCAGGCCTGGCGGTATCCGCACACTGCTCCATAGGCGCTGCTGGGCTCAGCCAGGGCTGCCGGACTTACTGGGCCCCTGGGCAAGTGGGGGCGGGGGCGGGGGCAGCCAGCCCACAGTGCCGCCCGAGCCCACCGCCCCTCCCATCCCGGAGCGCACCACCCGGCGCTCTGACAGTCATTTCAAGGGCATGTGGGAGTCCCAGGCCCTGCTGAATCGCCAGGCCCGGGGGCAGTTCCCCCCGTTAGGGTTGCCAGATGGTTTAACCAAAAATACCAAACACCCGCCCCCTCCAAAAAAAAATGGGGAAAAAATTCTGTTGAGGGCGGGAGAAAAAAAGGGAGGAGACCAAAGTTGTTAAGCAAAAAACCCATCAAAGCAAAGCAAGCGCTGCGCCTTTAAATAGCCCTGCACTCCTCACGCCCCTGCACGTGCCACACATGGCAGAGAAAAATTGTCCCCGCCAGGCTTCTGTCAGAGGGAAACAGGAAATACTGGACATTTTCCAGTATTTTCTGGGTTTTTACTGGCTGGGGGTAGGGTTGTCAGGTGTCCGGTATTTTCGCCTTCTGTCGGGTAAAAAATTTCAGAAAATACCAGAGTCCTAAAATGTCTGGTATTTTCTGATTTTTTTCCCAGCCAGGAGGTGAACATACCGGACACTGGCACCTCCTAGCCCCCGGCCTCCCTGGGCTACGACACCCCCAACCCCCTGCCCCCGAACCCCATTTTACCTTGTTCCGCAGGGAAGCTAAGTTCTGGTTTGAGCAAGAACACAAAATGGCCGCCGGCAAAAAGACCAAGGGGAAGCAGTGCCTTCCCTGGGTCTTAGTGCTCAACCGCTCCCCTGTTTCTATCCCTAGTCTAACTCAGCGCTCACCCTGAAAGGGGCCATGCTGTTTTAATGCTGTTGTATTATTTAAATTTTTTTTTTTTTTTTTTTTTGCTTAATAAGTCTTGGAGTCCTTTCCCCCCCCCCCCCCCCCCCGCTCAACAATTTTAGTCCCCCTTTTTTTGGGGGGGAGTGGGATGTTCGGTATTTTTGGTTCAACCGTCTGACAGCCCTATAACAGGGACACAAATATGGGACTGTCCGAGTGAATACCGGACACCTGGCAACCCTACCCCCCGTTGGCAGGCCTGGCCACAGCTACCCTCCTCACTCTGCCTCGCTGCTGCTGGTGTGTGTGACTGACGGGCCAGTCACAGGCCATGAGACGTGGGCCCTTTAAAGCTCTGCCCATTTGTAACGGTGCCTCGGGGATACAAGTCTCCGCACTCCGCGTCTGTCTTGTGTGGCTGTAGACAGCCTCCTCCCCCCCCCCCCCAAGGCTGGGCGTCCCCCCCTGCACACAGGATCTGTCCCAAAGTTGACTCTCAGGCTGTTTCACTGGCTCCAACCTCCCCCCCTCTCTCCTCCCCAGATGTATGCAAGGTTGGGTTCTCTGGGCGGCCTCCTGCCTTGGCCCCCAGGTGAGTTACTGGGAGGGAGCTGAGCTGCAGCCTTTGCACGAGGCCTGCAGGGAAGAGCAACGCATGTGGGCCCACGAGTGAACCCCACGCGCCCTGGAAACACTGTGTCCGCCTCTGCACCCCGGCACGGCTGCAGCCCGGCGGCCCCGGCCTTCAGTGCTGTGTTGTCACTTTACGACGCCGGCTCCTTTCCAGTGCGTAGCGTCGCTGGAGCCCCCGCCCGTTGTACGGATTGTATGATTTTGAACAGAAAGTTTTATTAAACGACCGTCTTTCAAACCGCAGGGAGCGTGTGGTGTGTGGGAGCGCAGCTCTGCGGCCGCGTCTTCACGGCGCTGGGAACACTAGTCACAAGCCCCTGCCTCAGCGGTGCTGGGGTGCGGCTGCCTCTCGCCGCGCGCCGGGCCTTCCCGGACAGCCCTGCGGCTGCCTCTCGCCGCGCGCCGGGCCTTCCCGGACAGCCCTGCGGCTGCCTCTCGCCGGGCCTTCCCGGACAGCCCTGCGGCTGCCTCTCGCCGCGCGCCGGGCCTTCCCGGACAGCCCTGCGGCTGCCTCTCGCCGCGCGCCGGGCCTTCCCGGACAGCCCTGCGGCTGCCTCTCGCCGCGCGCCGGGCCTTCCCGGAAGGGGAGCCGCTGGCTGCAGGGCGAGGCGCACCGGCAGAAGGACCGGCCGGTTCCCTTGCATTCTTCCAGCATGCGCATGCTGGGTTTGCACGGCGGTGGGCCGTTTCCCACCCGGTGTAACTGTGCCCCCGCACCCCTGGCAGTCCCATGCGACGCCCGCTGGGCCCCCACTAAGCAGGCCAAAGCTAAAGGCTGGTTCTTGCCGGGTGTGGCGGCGGGGGGGGAATGTTAGAATGCTGAGTCCTCTGCGCAGGTCTGCAGGGCCATGCACTGGATTGGCTGCAGACCCTTCAGGGCCGACGCTCTCCTGCCGGCCCCTTCTGCGCCTGCTGCCCCAGTGCAGCCTGAGCCATGGCAGCAGTCGCTGGGGAGCCCTCAGCTCCGTGGCTGGTGCCAGCGCAGCCAGGGCACTGAAATCCCTGCAGCCCTGGGCTGGAGCATGCTCAGTGCAGACCGAGTCTTCTGCTACCACCTCTCCCCGGCTGGCGCCCGTAGGTCCTAGCAGCCCTCAGAGGCTTGTAGCACCGACGCTGGGGGCTCTCCCTGGGGCACGTTACCGGTCCCTGCTCCTGAGCCGTCGATGGAAGAACGAGGCCAGGGTGTTTCCCTGCCGGTTGCAGCGCTGAGCCGTGCTGGGCTCCAGAGACGAGGGGCCCGGCAGCGAGGTGCAAAAGGGCATCGACTGGAATTGGAACAGGCTTTAATGTTCATAGCCAAGCCCCGGGGGGAAGCCTGGCCAGTGCAAGCCCGGCCTGGCCAGGCCCTTCTCCAGACACTGGCCAGCCGAGGCCTACAGCCTGCCCGAGTGCCGTAGCGGCCGCAGCTCCCCGGAGCACCCTGGGCTCGATCTGTTTCTCTCTCTCTTCCCAGCCCCCGGATGCTGTCACCTTCCCTCCCTGGTGTGTCTGCACTTGCAGCACCAGGCGATGCCTGCCCCAGCCCCGCTTCTCGGATCAGTCAGTGTTTAGAGCAGTGCTTCTCCCCCGGCGGTACGAGAACCCTTGGGGCACTCGAGAGAAGTCTGGGGCTACGTCAACACAACCGAACTTTGGAGAAAACGGAATTTTTGTGTTACGGTTTCCAGCGCTTTATTATTTTTGTACTTTTTATACCCAAAAATTTCATCGCCTGCCTGGCTACAATGAAGTTGTTTAAACAAATGTGTTGCGATGGTAGAAAAAAATGTTGGCTACGTCTAGCCTGGCATGATTTTCCGGAAATGTTTTTAACTGAAAAGTTTTCCGTTAAAAGCATTTTCGGAAAAGAGCATCTAGATTGGCACAGACGCTTTTCCACAAAAACACTTTTTGCGGAAAAGCGGCCGTGCCAATCTAGACGCGCTTTTGTGCAAAAAAGCCCCCATGGCCATTTTCGCGATCGGGGCTTTTTTGCGCAAAACAAATCTGAGCTGTCTACACTGGCCCTTTTGCGCAAAAGTTTTGCGCAAAAGGAACTTTTGCCCGAACGGGAGCAGCATAGTATTTCTGCAAGAAGCACTGATTTCTTACAGTAGGAAGTCAGTGCTTTTGCGGAAATTCAAGCAGCCAGTGTAGACAGCTGGCAAGTTTTTCCGGAAAAGCGGCTGATTTTCCGGAAAAACTGGCCAGTCTAGACACAGCCCCCGTGTCTGAAAACTGTAGGTGCGGGGGACACTTATAATTTTTAAGGGGTACTTTATTAAAAAAAGGTTGAGAAACACTGGTTTGGTTCAGACAAGTTAAACGCACTCGTCCCTTTAGCTTTTCTCCCTTGCACGCTGCCTCCAGCCTTTCCCTCAGTCCACGCTCGCCCTGGTGCACTCGGTCCTGGTTTGACAGTAACATCGTAGGGCCGAGGGCGGCTGTTCTCCGCATTCAGTGACTGGCCTTACGCCGCTGAGTTTGCAGGACCAGGGCCCTGGCTGGTCTACAGGACGGTGCCAGGTGAAGGGAAATCGTCTTGCATGGCCTTACTGCTCCAGGCATGACCCAGTCCCCCTGCTCGTGACACAGTGAAACCGCCTCCCTGGCATTGCTGAGCCAGGACTCGAGTGAGTGTAGACACTGCGTGACCTGCATTGACTCTACCAGTCCTCCAGCGGCTGTCCCACAATGCCCCATTCCCAGCGACAGTGACCGCTCTGGTCCGGGCCGGCTCGAGCCATTCCTGCACCCCGGGCAGCGGCCACGTGACACGTGCAGCCCCGCCCCCGGCACACGGTGCCCCTTACAGCTGCCATCAGGCACCTCCCGTAGGTTGGTGCCCGAGCAGCTGCCCAGCTACCCCCCCCCCCCTTAATCCGTCCCTAACTCCGGTTACTCCTCTGCTCCAGCCTCAGCTTTCCCACCCGACGCCTGGCTCTTTCCCCTGCCTTCCTGCTTCTCTCTGGTCTCCTCCAGAGCCCTTCCCCTTGCCCGACTTCCTGGGAGCTGAGAGCCACTACAGCCCCTGCCCAAACCACCCCACCACCTCCTCAGTGGAATGGGGGGACTTACAGCCTGTGCCCCCTGCTTCCGGCGCCCCTTGATCTCAGCTTACTGGCTGAGTGCCTTTGGGGAACTACAAGTCCCAGAATGCATTGGTCCTGGGCCAAAACCAATGAGGAGGTAGAAAGCTGGAGGCTTGCCCTTAAAAGGCCTCGCCGTGACCTAAAGACTAATCTCAGCTAGGGCTTGTCTACCCTGGGGCAATGGGCCAAGCGATTCCACGGGGCCAGTGCTGGCTCCAGAGCGAGCGTTAGTTGGGCCAGGCTCCTGCAGACGGCCCTGGTGCTCGGGTCAGGCTGGCAAAGGGCCCTTTCCAATGGCTGGGCCCTGGTGTGGTTCTCACGTGTGACCGTCAACCTCCCCCTCCCCGCCCCGCCCAGAACACCGCCAGGGGCCAAGCAGCTCAGAAGCATCAAGACCCTGAGGGGGCCCGAATGCCAGCGAGGGCCAAGCCCCCCCAGCTGAACCCTGGCCCCTCTGAGGGGTCGCAGGCTCGGATGCTTAGGGCATGAGCAAGACCCTGCGGTCCCTGCCGGTGTCCTGTGTGTCTCGCCCACGGCTGTGCTGCCGAACGCTTGCCCTCTCTGAGTCGGGCTCGGGGTGGGGGGGCATCCCGCTGGTCAGCCCCTGCGGACGCTCCGGCTGCCTCGAGGGGGGCGTCGAACGGCTCGGGCTGGGCCCGCGCACCGGGGCTGCGGCATTGGACCAACGTGGGTGACCAGCGCCAGGCCTTGCTGCAAACCGCTGGCTGCTGTGCTGAGCCTCCCAAAACTCCCGTCTGCCTGGGGAACGGGACTCCACCTGCTGCCGGAGCGCAGCCGGCTCCTCTTAGACACCATCCGTGTCCTGGCTCAACTGGACCTGGCGGCGTGTCGGAGGGTCCTCCCCCCAGCGGCCCAGCCCCTCCGCTCCCGGGAGCTGAACGAAGCGGATCCAGCCGCACGCCGACCCCCGGGCCAATGCGAGAAACCCCCCCAGCCGGCCCCAGGAGAATTGCTGCATTGAAATGTAGAGGACCCCTCCCCCCCCCCCCCCCCCCGGGAAACGCTGCTCTCCACAATGGGCAGCCCTTCCCCAGAGGGCCGGTTCAAAGTCAGCGGCTCCCCTTCCGCAGGGCGCTGTATATGAAAGGGGGCTGGAATGTGTGGGGCTGCTGCCCGGCAGGCTGGCTTGATGTGCTTCCTGGGGGCTGGAGTGAAAGAGCCGGGTGGGGGGGAGGAGGGGGCCAGGCCGCAGAACAATAAATCAAAGGCAGGAGGCTGATTGTGGAGCTGAAGGCGCCTCTCCCAGTGTCCTGTCCCCCGCCGGAGCCGGGGAGGAGCAGCCGAGAATCCCGGCAATTGGAATCCTGCAGTGTCACTTCCTCACACCTCAGAGCCGGCGCTTCCTGAGGGCAGGGCCCGGCTCCTAGGCCAGCCTGGGGCTTCGGCCCTGCTGCCCAGACGCTGTGGCACCTTCTGGGAGGTTTGTTTCTACTAGTGCAAGTTCCTGCCTCGGCCTTTTCCCAGGAGCCCAGAGGGGGCTGCAGCTGCGTTCCTGGGGCTCCGTGTACAAGCCTTGCCATGGAAATGGCTCCATGCAGCCCCCGGAGACCAGAAAGCCCCCCATTTGCCCCACAAGGGCCCAGGATCACCCCTCACGTCCTCCCTTTCTCCCACCCTGCGTAATTCAGGCCAGGGGCTGGGTGCCCCGTAACACGCTCCTGTCCGAGTGCACCAGGGGCCTGGCACACGGGGCTTTCACGCTGGCATCTCTTACCTGCCAACTCCGCTGTGCTTGCCATGTCTGGGGCTGTTTGCATGCACAGTGCGCTCTGCACTGCAGGAGTACCTGCCGGGGGGCTCGTGGCCCAGGGCACCATGCAAAGGCCACCCTGCCCTATGGCTGGCAGCCCGCACCCAGTGGCTGCAATCCTGGCCCCAGTGAAGTTGATGGTTTTGCCAGGGATGTCCGGAGCGGGGATGTGGGGGGCTGCTCAGGAGAGATTCACACACCACCCAGCTGGCGAGCAGAGCGCCCACGGCCAGGTGTTTTGTTTCTACTAGTGCACATCCGCACGTGCCTCGGCGCATAGAGCAAATGTACTCCGCACATGGATGGAGAAGCTTAGCGGGTATGTGGGGCAGGAGGACCAGGGTCCCAGCCTGCATCTGACGGTTCTGCACTTTGGTGTCGGACTCAGGGCATTGTCTTCCCTTAGCACCCTGCGGAGCCCAGGAAATCAGCTAGAGTGAGGGAGCTCGGTGCTTGCAACCCGCCAGCCACACCTTCCCTAATCCACAGCAGAACAGTCTCAGCCGCCCAGTCAGAGGAAATGAGCTTTTCTGGCTTATCTCTTTGGCAGGTCTCTGAGCCAGACTCCAAAGAAAGCCCAGCCCCTTATCAGCCAGCCAAGTTAATTAGTAGGGGACGTCCCTGGGAGCCCATGGGGTGCCGGCTAGCACCCTGCAGCTGGAGTTGCCCTGCTCCCACCTTGCCCAGGTTCAGCGTGCCCACCGCCCGGCCCCCCGGCGGGGTAGTTGGCCCTGGGCCGTGCTCCCCGACGGAAGGGATCACCCCAGCCCTGCAACCAACATGCTGCAAAAGGGAGGGGTTTCGGGATGCGTGGTCGGGCCAGGCCTGACAGCACCATTGGCCAATGGCCATCACAAGTAACGCCCCGTGGACAGAGAACCCAGCGCCGGTCCCAGTGTGCGGAGCAATAGCCGTGCTCCTCCTCAGCTCCACTGGGAGCTCCGGGGCCTGGACATGAAAACAAGAGCCAGGCCCTCCCCCATGCCAGGATCAAGCCCCTGGCTCTGCAAATGCCTCCTCAGAAGACAGCTGGGAGCCTCTCGGGCTCTCGCCAAGGGGCTCTGCAGTTCTTGGCCGTTCATTCAGCAGCAGGCAGGGACGCAGTGGCGCTGCTAGGACATGGTGCACGTGGCCTCGTCCAGCCCAAACCCGGAGCATCTGCAGCGCCGGCCCTGCCGCCAAGGGAGGAGGATGCTCCCATCTGGCAAACAGAGTCCTTCTTCCAGTCCTCACACGGGAGCCACGGGGCTGGTCTGCTATGGCAAGGTATCGCCCCAGTGCAGAGCGTGGCCAGCACCAGCGGCCATGGCCAAAGGCCCGTGGTGGCCAGGGATGGCCCTAGGCCGAGGGGTTGCATGGGGAAAGGCTTTTCTGTCCCAGGGGTCTGGGATTCTCTCACCCCGTGACCGCCCGGACTTTGTCTTTTCACCTCCAGCGTCTGAGCCTTGGTGAAACCTGGTGGCAGGGAGCGGCACAGGCCAAGTGCAGGCCGGGGCCTGGGCCTTGCCAATGTGCTGCCTTCCCTCTTCCTCCAACGGCCCTGGGGCGGGGGACAGGGCGACGGCATTTCTGGGGGGCTCCCCCTTTCGGAAACACGGGGCAGGCTGGTCCCCACCAATTCCTTAGGCCGCTGCCTCTCCCAGTGCCCTGCTGGCTGCCCGGGGGGGGGGGGGGGGGGGCGGCCTCTGAAGCTCTTCCCCGTCCAGGTGGGGGCGAGAGGCGCTGCCCCACCCCCGAGGCCCACAAAAGACTCAAGTTCATTCACAAGCCATTGGTGCCGATTGTCTTGGCGGGGCCAATAGCCGAGCAGGGCCATTCACATAGCGGCCCCCGGCCGAGGGCGGGGAGGACTCTCAGGCCCCGGGCTGGACGAGGCTCCGCAGCATGGAAGGGCGCTGCCCGGCTCCCCTGAGCCCCAACATGCGGAGCAGCCGCGGCCGCCTGGCCCTCGCCTATCGCCCCAGGGCGCCCTAGGCCTGCGCCCCAGCTCCGGGCCGCCAGCATGTTCAGCCAGGAGGGGCTGCCCGCCCCGTCCTTCGGCCTGGGCGCGGGGAGCCTGCAGGAGGCGGGCGGCCTGGCCCCGCAGCAGCCCCTCTTCCCCTTCCCAGCGCGCAAAGCGGAGTACGAGCCCGAGGCGGGGCCGGCCAAGGCCTGGGGCCCGTTCCCTGGCCCGGAGCCCTGCCCCCAGCCGGGCCCCGCGCTGCTGCCCAGCCGGCCGGCCCCGAAGGAAGAGCCGGGCCAGGAGACTGGGCGCAAAGGCGGCTCCCCCGACGCGCAATGCGCCCTGCTGCCCGCGGGCGCCTACTACGCGCCCCCCTGGAGCGGCGCGTTCTGGTCCCGGCAGAGCTTCCCGGGAGCCGGGCTCTGCCCCGGGGCCCACCCCGCCCTTTACCCCAGCGCCCCGCACCAGCCCCCCAGCGGCCTCTCCAGTCTGGGCAGCAGCGGCAGCTCCAGCGGGGCGGCCAGCGAGGGAGGCCAGTCCAGCGAGAGCGGGGACGAGGTAAGGACGGGCTGGCCCGTCGAGGCCCTGCCCGCTGGGCGGTTGCTCAAGGGACCCCCACTTCTCCGGCGGGAGGGGCGCCCGCATCTTCCTCCCTTCGCCTTTGCCGAGCACAGTTACACCTGGCCCAGGCCTGACTCCGCGGGGGGGACGGGACCCTCCTCTCCCCGGCTCCGCTGCAGCCCCAGAGGACGTGCCCCCGGATTGCTGCCCGTGGTCCTGCCCGGGTGTGGCGCTTTGGGGTCGGCGGGACGGCGCTGGGCTGCGGGGAGCCCCTCGGGGTGCACGGCTCTGACTGGGCGAGTGGAAGACCCGCAGAGACGCACCCGCCCCGGGGGCAGCAGGGACGAGGCAGCCAGGCGCCCCCGGACGAAAGCTCTTTGCATTGCGAGGGGGGTAAGTTGCAAACTGTTGGGCTCGGGGGGTGAGCTGCGTTCCCAGCCGCCCCGTGTGCGGGCCAGTGGCTCTCCGCTCCTCCAGCCTCCATTGCTGCCCCGCACGGCCCCCCCCTTCGCCTTTTCTTTTCCTTTGCCTCTGCCTAGTTCCCCCCCCGCCTCCAGGGAGCCCCCGTGCTCAGCCCCCGTGCTAAGTCTTTCCAGAGCAAGGCCGGGGGGGGGGGGGAACCAGAGTGGATCATCTGGTCTGCCCTGTGATGCCTGGGGAGAGGTTAGTGGGCACCAAGCAGAGATGCCCTCCCAGATTCCCCCCCCCCCCCCAGGCACATGCCTGCAGGGTTTGAGGCTGACCCTTAACCTGCCAGCCTCAGGGTTGGGTCCCCCTTTCTCCCACTCTGCATCTTCCCTGCCCCCTCCCCGTTCTCTGGGGCCCAGCCTGGTGACCGCAGCAGGGGAATGGTTCACAGTGGCCTACCCAGGTGGTGGGAACACCAGGAGTCAGCTGTGCCTGGCCATGCCCATCTCATGGGGTGGGGGTCCCGCTGGCAGGACGGGGAGGGGCTGCTGGCTGGGAGGCTCCACAGGGGTGTGCAGGCTGTTGCAGCAGGTGAGTTGCCGAAGAGGCGGTTTGGTGGCTGCAGGCGGCTTGGTGGCAGTCACCGGCGTGCCCTCCCGGCGTGCCCAGGCTCAGGGAGGAGGCAGAGTTCCTAAGCGTGGTGCTGCCCTGAGGCTCCCCACTGGCTGCGGGCCGCGCGTTCTGCCCCTTACTGCAGGGAGCCCAAGCCGGAAGGGGCAGCCCCACATGGCAGATAACTCGGTTAGCCCAGCACTGGGGCCCGTGGGCCGCTGGGATCCCGAGACCAGCACCGCTCCGTTTCTTCCCATGTTGGGGGGGGAGGGGGGCAGGAGGGCCCGACTTTGGCACTGTTCCAAACAGCTGCTTCTCCTGGGGCTCCCTCTGCTGGCTCTTGGAAACGTGTCCATCTGGGACGGCTTCTGCATCTGGCCGTTCTGCGGCCGCAAGCCCTCGGGTGCGAGTGCCGCCTGCTCTGCACGCTCTCATCAGCAAGAAGTGAGCAAGAAACCCAGGGACTCCCCTGGCCCGGCCTCCTTTGTGATGGACACAAATGGCAAAGGGTTTGGGTTCTGGTCATTGTACCCGACTCTCACTGGGCCGGCGGCTGTGACTGCATTGGGGAACGCACGCAGCGAGCTCTTCGGAGGCTGGGAGCTGACTGGCTGTCCCACCGCAGCGCCAGCTGGACAGACGGGTGGCTCTGAGAATCCGGGCGTGCGAACACCTGCCTGCGCATTTTGTGCGTGTCATTTTGGTGCAAACCGAGGGTGCTGCTCGTCTCAGCTTCTCCTGGCCTGGACCTTGTGTTGGGACTCGCCCTGGGCGACGCGGCTGAGCCTGGCTCGTGGTACCTCTGCACGGGGTAGAGGCTGACGCGAGGTGCAGGGAACTAGCCCCCTGATGCTTTCATTTCAGCAGCATGTAGCTCCCCGGGCAGTGCTGGATCCTGCCGGCTGGATGTGGGCAGGTGACTGGCCCCCTCCCTGCCAAAGTTCTGCTGCTCTCAGAGCTGGGTTGGAGCAGCCCAGCCCTCCCCCTGGGCTGCGAAGTCTGGAGGGGAAATTGCGAAGGGGGGCGGATCCCTGTTTGCTTTGTTGGGCAGCAGGGCCCAGATCTTCTCCTAAATGCCCCTGGAGCCGAGGGGAGGCTGAATGCCTGTGGCTGGCCCCCAGGCGGAACACAAGATCCCTTGTTGAATTTTAAGTGCAATCCAAGCTACCTCAAACCCAAATTCCCCTTCCCCACCTCCTCTGAGGCCCTGTCCATGCTCACTCCATCCCTTCTCCCTCCCTTTCACCAGGCTGAGATGCAGGAGGGGGTTCACGACTGGGGCAGGGTTTCAGGGTGTGGGCTTAGGGCTCCTAGGTGGCTCCTGGGTGGTGCTGCAGCGGGGCTGAGGCAGGCTCACCCCGTACCGCTCCCAAAGGCAGCCAGCAGATTCCATCCCCAGTCCCATTGTGCCCCCTCTCTCTGCTCTGGAGATCGGATACAGGGTGGGAGAGGGGGCATCTTGACATGGGCATCCCTCCTGTCCCTCCCCTGCCCTGCCCAGAACCCGCCGCTGCTGGAGGGTCCAGCTGGGAGCCTCTCTGGGGTGTGCTTAGATCTGAGCAGAGATCGGTGTCTCCTGCTGGCTTCCTGGGGGAAGAGACCCAGTGGCCAGGCACTTCCCAGCCTTCCCGAAAGGGGAGGAAAGGTGCACGGCTGGCGTAGATGGGCATTGCTCCATGGAGACTTCCTCCAGCCCGTGGGGATCTGCCCTCCTGCTGCCCCTCCAGCTGTGGGTATTGTGGTGCAGGAGAGGGGGTGCAGTGGGAATGGGTGTGGCGGGGGGGCGGCGTTCAGTCCTGCCTCTAGCGTTTATAAGGAACTGAACTTTTCAAGTGGCCCCAAGCTCGGACGTTACCAGCGCGATGCCGATGTTCTCCGGTCAGGGGGTTCTGGAACTCAGACTGGCTGCCCGGAGCCGGGCGCCGGAGCCAGGAAATGCCAAGCTGTGACTGACAAGCCCCCAACCATTGACCGTGAAGGACCTGGGCTGGCAGGCGCGTGGGGGGGCCGTAACTTGACTCACGCCCCATTGACTGCTGGGCCCAGAGTGAAGCAGGCGCTGGACTGTCGGCAGCGATTCTGTTCCTCCTAGAGATGTAACGGTGTGAACACGTCACCCACCCCCACTGCCTCTATCGGAGACGATTTCGGAGGTCACGTGTCTACCGAGATCAGCGCATTTTCACATCCCCGGTTGCTATTCCAGCCGTTCCTGGTGGTAGCGTAGAATCCGCATCCCTCCAGCAACGCGGCTTCCGTGCCGAGACAGGAGGCTGGTCTGGAATCTGAGCGACCAGCCGCGTCTGTGCCAGGCCTTACAGCGGGTCTCGTGCCGCTGAATGACCCCCCCCCCCCCCCCCCCCCCCCCAGCGGCAGGCGGTTGCTGTGTCAGACGCGCTCTCTGGCGCTGCCCCGTCCAGCCGTGTGAGTGCGGCGCTCGGGCCGGGCGGTTGTCGCTCCCCTGACTGACGTGTTTTGCCGACGGGCGTGCGGGTGCAGGCGCGAGGTTCAGCAGCTGCTGCACTGATGGCTCTGGGCGGCCTTGGCCGAGCGCGTCGGCGTGTCTGGCGCCGTGAGGTGCAGAGGCTGCCCGTGCCCAAGAGCGCGCCACCCAGCGCAGTAGGTACCTCCCCCCCCCACCCCCGGGAGAGGCTTTGTCTCATGGACGCAGCGCTGCGTGGGGCGGCAGATCAGTGGGTCTCCGTGTCCCTCGGGCGTGAGCCATGTCTTATGCGCGGGCCGTGTCGGCTGAGCCTCAGTTTCCCCCGTACTAAGCAGACTTCCCCGGCGCTGCGGGAGGGGTGAGACGTACGAGGCACATCCGTGGTGGGGGCCAAGTTAATGATGCCAACTGGTTGCGTCTTGCAGCTCGGGAGCAGCGTTCCGGCCCCTCCCGACAGGCCGAGGAGTTTGGGTCCCTAGAAGCCTAACGGGGGGATTTTCCAGAGACAAGGCCTGGTGTCTCCCTGCTCCCTGAGCCTTTCCCGACCCGGCCGGGGCCGTGGGTGGGGGAGTTTGTGGTGTCCACGAGGGAGGCCCGGGGCCTGTGTGGAGCGTTTCAAGGCTGAAACTCTTCAGGAAGGAAAAGCTGCCAGGTAAAGTCTGCAATTCCCCTGGCGATTAGGAAGCGTGGTGCCCAGACAGGCACAAACCAGCCCCTGTAGCCATTTAAGGCTGTCGCGTGGGAAGGGCGCAAAGAACGAGCAAGGCAGCACTAGCCACGGCACGTGGAAAATCAGACTTAAAACCCTGGCACTTGGAATCGCCCCCCCCCCCCCCCCCGGCTTGGGCAGGTCGCTTTGCCCCCCCCTTTGGAAAACTGCGCTTGTGCTGCCCTGCCCCCCATTGCAGCCCGAAGGCCTCGCCCGCCAGACCCCGTAGGCGGGAGGTTGGGGCTCGGCTTGTTTCTCGGGCAGCCAGGCAGAGGGAGGGTCCAGCCAGGCGCTGTGCCGGGAGGTAGAAAGGCAGAGCGCCGCCGGAGGGCCGCGCCCGCGTCTGGGGTCTCTTGGGTCCATGCCGGGCGGGCGTGGCTCCTGGGGCGGGTCGCTGCTGGAGGCTGGCGTGTCCACGTCACTGAGTCCTCGCGCCGCTCGCCGGGCTCCGTCTCTCCGGCCTCGGGTCTGCGCCCGCCCCGGTGAGCCTCAGTGCCCCCTCCCGCCGGGCTCCCAGCCCCCGCGGACACGGCCTCTGCCTCTCTTGCCAGGACGCCACCCCCACCTCCGAGGAGCTGGAGCAGTTTGCCAAAGACCTGAAGCACAAGCGCATCACACTGGGCTTCACCCAGGCCGACGTGGGGATGGCTCTGGGGACTCTGTATGGTGAGTGCGTCCCTCCCCACGCGCATCCGCTGCCTCTGGGGGAGGGGGGGGGTCTCAGTGCAGAACGGGAGAATGGGGGAGGGGCAGCCCCGGAATCCTGGGGGGGGGCAGCCCCGGGCCCCCCTTGGTGCTGTGCGGCTTCTTGCCCCATGGGGCGCTCAGAGCGGCTGGAGGGGTTTGGATGCTCCTTGCAGCGAGTCCTGAGTGAACGTGGGGCGACGCTGGGGGGACCCCGACCTGACACTATGTAGGGCTCTGCTGTCCCGGCTGCGGCCTCGCAAGAGGAGACGGGGTCCTGGGGAGGAAGCAGCATTCTCTGGAGCCGAGTGAGCAGCCCCTGGGCTCTGAGATCCAGCTGTTGAGGGGGAGACTCAAGCGCCCCCTGAGTCCCCAGGAAGGGAGGAGGCCCCCCCGTTAGGAGGGAAGGGAGCCATGGGGACGTGTGAGGTACATCTCCCACGTGGATGCTCCGGGGCCTGCGTGAATGGTGCGTCTCTCCCCAGGGAAGATGTTTAGCCAGACGACAATCTGCCGCTTCGAAGCCCTCCAGCTGAGCTTCAAGAACATGTGCAAGCTGAAGCCGCTGCTGCAGCGCTGGCTGAACGAGGCGGAGAACAGCGACGGCCTGCAGGAGGTAAGAGGGGCCAGGCTGGGGCTCGCTGCTGCTGAGCAAGGGGCATGTGACGCCCTCGTGGGCAGCTCTGGAACCGATGGCCTAGTCGCAGGCAAAGTCCTTCCTGGCCCTGGCTGTCGGCTGGGGCCATGTTGGGGGCTCGTGCCCCTTGGGAACGTTTTGTCCGTTCTGCGGTGGCTGTGGAGGAGCAGGACGTGTGGGGCTGCTCTCGAGAGCCCTGCTCTGTCCTGGGCTTTGCGGGTACCTTGGGGCGGTGAGTTCCGCAGGTTAGTTTCTCACTCGGCGGGGGACAGAGGGTGGTATTGTCTCATGCTGGTTTCAAATGTGCCGCCCAGCCCCTTGCTCGTGCGTTACGAGGCAGGGTAGGTAGCAGGGGGGTTACCCAGGTAACTGGGTAACCGTGTAACCGGCGAAAATTTCAGCGGTTCCACGCACCCGCAGTGCGGGGCGGCAGCCGGCTCCCTGGGAGGGGGTGGAGCCTGCATGTAGCTGTTCCCCGTAACCAGTAAGCCCGGGCGTATCGGCTGACTGTGTAACCGGTTCTCCTGCTACAACCCCAGCAGATAGAAAGGCCTGATCTTCCTGCTCTTGTCCATCTGCTGCCCCCTCACCTCTCTTACGAGCTGCCTTTTGAAAACCGAGACCCGGGGGGAGAGTCCCACCTGGACCCTCCCTGCACGCCAGGCGGAAGGGCCCGCGCTGGGCACGGGGGCTCTCAAAGCACTGGGGTTAACTGGGGGCTGGTGCCTCTGTTGGAGACTGCAGTATGGCTGCCTTCCCGGGCTCCGTCACGGGGCGGGGCGAGCAGGGGCAAGGCTGCATTCTGGGCCCACGCCGCAGCCCCACGGTAGCCGCCGAGTGCAAGGAGATATTGCAGCGTTTTGTGAGCAGCTCCCCACCACCGATTGCCCTGGTGCGGAATGAATTTTGCTACATGCACCAATATGGAGGCGATGTGCCACACGTCCTCTCCCTGTCGCACGTCATCTCCGTGTTGGTGCATGTAACAAAACTCATTCCGCACGTGGACATGACAAATTGGGGGGCCTACTGGTGGCAGGCGTGAAGACGCAGCCCTGGCTTTTCCTCGGGCATTGCGCCGTACTTGGCGGACTGGACGGGGTTTTGCTGTGCGGTCTCTTTCCGGGGGTGCGGTCTCCTGGGGAATTAATCAGAGCAGCTGGTTAAAAAGCGGAGAAGCCGGAATGGCGCCATGTGGCTCAGCGGCTGCGTAGCCACTGGCTCTTCCAGCTCCCCAGCCCAGAGCTCGGCCACCAAACGCAGCGGCCCCTCGGAGGATGCGACCGCCCCTTGCCGGTTGGTGCCCCTGCTCGTGGGTAGGCCCCAGGGGAGCCGTGGAAATCGGGCCCCTGAAGTTTAGTGTGGTTGAAGTCTGAGCGGCGTCGAGCGCCGTGGGGTCCGTGGCTCTGGGAGGGTGGTCGTAGCAGCTGCTGGAGGCAGGCCGGCCGTGCCCGTGTCGGGTGCATGTCTCTGGAAGGCAGGCGCCTGGGTCTCGGAGCCGTTGTGGGGAGGTACGTCTGCCCAGAAGAAACCAACGTGAGTCTCCGAGGCTGGTTTTGTCCAGCTCCTCCTCTCCAGACTGCGCTGGTCCAGCTGCCCACCCAGCTGCTGGTGCGAGCCCAAGTCGGCACCCCCAGCCTCTGAGCCAGGCTGCTGGGTGGTGGTTTGATGTGTTGCTCTGTAGAGGTCTGTCCCCAGCTGTCCGTGCTGTGAATTCCTGCTCCCTCACATGTTGTGAAGCGGGTGCAGCCGGGCGGGCTGCTCTGACAAGCACAACAAATCGGAATGGATGCAGAAAAATGTGGTCCCAGCTCAGCATCCCTCGTTCCTCTGTTCGGTGTCTCCCCGCCGCGTGACACGCAGCACCCAGCCTGTGGCTGCTTGCAGAGGCCTCTCCCCTCCGGACAGCCCTGCCTCGGAGGGTGGGGGTGGCTTTTCACCCACTTGCAGGGCCCGGGAGCAGCTCTCCGCCCTGGTGCTCTGCCAGCCGGGTGCACGTGACCCGAGGAGCCGGTGTCCCCAGGAGGGCCGGTCGCCACGTGCCACATGGCTCTTGCGGGTTTGTGTCTCGCTCTTGCGTTCCAGCTGTGCAATGCGGAGCAGGCCCTGGCCCAGGCCCGGAAGAGGAAGCGCAGAACCAGCATCGAGAACAACGTCAAGGGCACGCTGGAGAGCTTCTTCCGCAAGTGCGTGAAGCCCAGCCCCCAGCAGATCTCGCAGATCGCCGAGGATCTCAACCTGGACAAAGACGTAGGTGTGGCCGGAGCTCGCCGGGGGTGGGTGGAGCCGCAGGTTCGGAGCAGGGCCCTTCGGAGGGACCCGCCCGCCTGCCCTGCCGGCACCTCTGCAAGTCAGGTCGGGGCCGCTGGAAGTTTTTCCGTCCAAACTCCTTTTTAAGGAGAACGTTGGGTTTGTGGCTCCCGCGAGGATTCGCCGAACCGCCCGGCTCGCCGCAGCCTGGGGGTGGTAGTCAAGAAGCCGACCTTTCGTTTTGCCAGCCCGGCTGCGGTGCCTCGTGGGAACTGGAGTTTAGGTGCCGCGTCTCCCTGTTCTCCTTTGGGAGCGGGCTCTCCCAGCCAGACTACATCTCCCAGGATGCACAGCCTCCCACTTCGTGTGGGCTGTAGCGCGCAAGGGGGGCTGTCGCCCAGCCACGGAGCCCAGCCTAGCGAGTAGGATGGGGACGTGTGGCACCCAAATGACACTTCCCGTAACTCGGGCACCTGAAACTTGGGACCCCAAAAAATCAAATTTTCCTTTGGCACCTTGGTCAGAAACAATTTGCTTTGTGTTACCAACGTTTTCCACGTTCCTGTTCCCTCCTCCCCTACCCACGCCAGTTTTGGCGAGCTCTGATCCAGCCCTTTCGTGCCGAGGGCTGTGAGATTTTGCACGGAGCCGTCCAGCGCCAGCGGCTAGCCCACGCCCCGCCCCCCAGGGCAGGTGTGCTTCATGGATGCAGCGAGCGTGCACGTGGGCTCCCTTGGTAGCTCATTTCTCAGGTGGTACCCTCTGGTGGGAGTATCCCCCAGCCTGCCTGCATGGGGGGTGCAGCTGGGGAAGGAGCGGAGCGGTGTTGCAGGACAGCCTCGTTTGCGGTGGGGCCGTCCGAGTGCCAGGCGGCTCTGCAGAGATCAGCCTTCCTGCCCCTCCCGGCCGGTCCTGCTGAGCTGGGAGGAGGGGCAGGGCTCGGAGGGCGGAGGGAAGGCAGAAATCGGCCCACCAGACGAGAGCGCAAGGCTCCCTGGTGGGCTTGGTGCCGCTGGGCGCTTTGCTCCTCGCGGGAGGGGGGGCTGTGGGAGGCTGAACTGGCTCATCTCCCTTCTGTGCCTTCTCCCATCTCTGCCCAGGTGGTGCGGGTCTGGTTCTGCAACCGGCGCCAGAAGGGCAAGCGGCTGCTGCTGCCCTTCGAGGAGAGCGAGGGAGCCGCGTACGACATGGGCCAGGCCCTGGCACACCCGGCCCTGCCCGCCGCCATGAGTGCCCAGGCGTATGCCCCGGCGCCCCTGGCCTCGCCCCCTCCCATCTACCTGCCGGCTTTCCACAAGGGCGAGCTCTTCCCGCAAGCTTTGCAGCCGGCTGTCTCCATGGGGAATGGCAGCAACTGAGCCTGGCCACGGGGGGAGCTGGACGGAGGCGTCTCCCTGTCGGTGCTTGGCTGGCCCCCCGGAGAGAACAGCACCCCAGAGAGCCTGCGGCTGCTCCTAGACGCCTGACTCAGGGGCGGGGGGGCTGTGTGTGGTTTGGGGGAGCAGCAGCAAGCCAGGCCGAGGGCGCAGATCCCCCTGCGCCCTGGAGCGAAGCCCTGTCCGTCCTGCTGATGTGAATTGCTCCCACTGCCGGGAGCCGGCTTCTCCCGCTGGGGGGGAGATCCCCAGCTGACCTACCTGTCCTGCCCCTCCCCCGGGGGGCGGGGCCTCGTTCACCTGTAAACAGCATGTTCTATATTGTTAGTTGGGAGGAGGAGAAAAAAGCCTTTTTTAGCTTTAAACCCGTCCTGTGTCTGTGTCTCTCGCCGGCCCAGGCAGCCACGAGCCTAAGATGCTAGGTGCCCCTGGCGTGGGCCCTTCGGTCTCCTGGGCAGATGGCAGTGGAGGCTCAGCCGGGCACTGAGCCATGCTGGTCTCGACCCCTCGGCGTTTCCCACGGAGAGCAGGTTTCGCTGAACAGCTCCAGACTGGCAGCTCTGACGGCCGTTCCCCCGTGGGGCTCTGGGCCGGCCCAGTGGCCATGTGGCCAGGGGCTGATCAGCCCGGGCTGGCATGGCGGATGGGCGGGCCACCCTGCTGGAGACCAGCCAAGGGCCCCGAGGGTTTCCAAACGGCTGCCGTGAAGCCCGGCTCCAGGCATGCTCTGTGCTCCTAATTACCTGGTCGGAGCTGAGTTACTGCGTCTCTGCGGGAGGGGAGCACGTGGCACGGAAGGGCGAGACGGCCCCTCGCCGGGAGGGCTTAGAAATACTGGTGCCTCTCCCAGGCCCTGTGCCGGAAGGCTGGGATTTCCCCGGGCGGGAGGGTGACGAGCCCTGGGGGGGTTACCCCAGTAGGGAGGCACTGGTGGAAAACGCGGTTCTGTGTAGCGGCACCGAGCCATGCACACTGGGTGGTTCTCTCTAGACCTCTAGCACGGCGAGCACTTGCCCCGGGGACAGAGGGGCAGTGGAGGGCGCCCCTCTGGGAGCTCTGCCCCCAATAAGCACCACTCCTGGGAGGTGCCCGAAGGGCGCTCCCTGCTCAGAAGACGGGGCAGGTGCTCTGGCGAGCAGATGTGCTCTGCACCGGGTCCATGGGCAGCCAGGCTCGGCTTGGCTCCCCCTTGCGTCCATGCCTGGCTAGGCGGGTTGGGTGTCATTGCTGCTTGGCGGGCGATACGCAGACTAAGGACTTGGTCAGAGCAAGGGTCCGTCTCCTGCAGGGCCCGGGCTTCTGCGTGGCCAGTGCCAGGTGCATCGGGACGGAGCAGAGCGATGCAGTTATCAAGCGATTCCCCTGCTGCCGCCCGCACCTGGTTTCTTGCAAACAGGCTTCGGGCCACCCCAAGCCTGGGGCTGCATCTCTGACGCGGCTAAGATCCCCTGGGAGCGTGTCCAGTTCTTGTTGGAGTCCAGGCTCCGCAGGTCGACTCTGCGTCGTGTGATGAATAACGTGCGTTTTTAAACCTGCCGCCTCTGGTGCTGCTGGGACTTCCTTCCTCTCACCACGCCAGGATCTGGGGCCCTCTCCCACCCCCCCCCCGTCTTTTCTAAGCTGAATAGTGGAGCCCCAGAGGGGAGCTGTTCCCTACTGCGCCTAATCCTTGTCACCCTTCTCTCGACCTATTCCCCCGCCGGTGAGATGGGCTGACGAGAACTGGGCGGGCGTACCGTGGATTTATACAGCGGCGCGGTATTTACTGTCGTCCTATCTGACCCTTCTCACATGGCTCGGGCCACTGTGGTTTTTTTCTCTAGGCCAGGCTCTTTCTCTCCGCTGCTCGGCTGAGGAAGTGGGTTTTGCCTGTGAAAGCGCCTGATACTAGATATTTTGTTGGTCTCTAAGGTGCTACTGGACAGCCCTTTCCTAATGCTTGGGGGATTTTTTTTCTGACTGCTGCTGCAAATTCAGGGATGTTTTCAGAAGACTTTACAATGACTCCAAGATCTCTCCTGAGTGGTAGCAGCTAATTTAGGACGCCCCTCCCCCTCCTCCCCCCCTCCCTCCCCCATTGGTTGTATAATTGGGATTTTGTTTTACAATGTGAATTACTTTGCATTACTCAACATGGACTTTCTGCCATTTTGTCGCCTGGTCATCCAATTCTGTGAGGTCCCCTTGTAACTCTTTGCAGTTGGTCTTGGACCTAACTGGGAGCAAACTGCCACCTCTCCGTCTGCCCCTATTTGCAGATCATATGGGCAGGTCGAACAGCCCTGGTTGCAGGCAGGCGGTGGGCGGGGGGGGAGGGGAAGGAGCTTTATCTCTCTGCACTGCCAAGGCCTCCACTGACCAACTACCCTGTTTCCTGTCTTAACCAGTTACCCATTCCCGGGAGGGCTTCCCTCCCCACCATGACTGACTTTGCTTCAAAGCATTTGATGAGGGACCTTGTCAGAGGTTTGCTGAACGCAAGGGCCCTGTTCTCCCTGGATTCCCCTTGGCACCTGCTGCTTGTCTGCCTCACAGAAATTCTAGTCGATGCGCGAGGCCTCGTTTTCCGTTACAAAATATCGTCTGGTCACCTGGGCCGGCAGCTGCACTGACGCTTCGTCCACCAGCCTTCTGCCATGGCGTGTTCGAGTTCCCGCCAGTCGTGGGGGACCCGGGTCTTAGCCTGGTTTTATCAGCTTGTTCTAAACCCCCTCAACCCCTCACTTTGGGCCATGCCAGCTGCATGCCTGTCAGCCGGGGGTGCGGGGCAAGGGGGGTGCCGTCTGCTCCCTCCTGTGACGGCACGTTGGGGTCCCCCATCTCCTGCACCCCGAAATGGCACAAACAGACTGCACCAGCCGGTGGAATAGAGGAAGTTTATTGCCTCTCCAGGATACAGCATAGCACAGATGTAGTCTGGTCACAGAGCTGGGCTAGGATGCCTCAGGCCCCCTTGAGATGGGGGAGACTGGGCCCCTAAACTCCAGCCCCTTTCCCTAGGCTGTCTCCTCCATGCTCCCAGACAGCAACTAACTAACCCTCTTCCAGCCCTGCCCCCCAGCCAGGGCAGCCTCCACCTTCCTTTGTTCCTCTCCATGGGGGGTGTCTGGCCCTACTCGTTTGCATAGTGACTCATCCTGTTTTGCTGGGTCGTGGTACCCACGGCAGCCAGTGGGGGTTACCCCAGAGCCAGCAGCATAGAAACCAGCCAGGTACCCCCACTACGTCACACCTCCTACCGATGGTCCCTGTTCGCTCCCCTCACTCCTGTTCTCACCTTGCACTGAGATGCTGGCGCCGTCCCCGCGAGCCTGGCGTGTTCCTGCCCCGCGCAAGGTAGCGGCAGGTTATTTCAAGCTGCTTTCTGTAGGACTGACCCCTGCAGCACAGTAGCGGATTGGCGTGGGGGCGCACAGCAAATTCTCTGTACAGCACCTAGCTCCAGGAGGCCCAGCCAGGCACGTCTGCCCAGAACAGGGCCGCTGCTGTAGGAGGACGCTGGGTATGAACTCCCGGCCCTGTGGAACACGGGGGCGGGGGGGGGGGGAGAGAGGCGAGTCCCCGGGATGGAAGCGAACGGTTTGGTCTCAGTCCCCTGCTGCCCTGACTGCCAGCGACCAAGCGGGTCAGGGGCGTCCTCCCTGCCCTTAGTGGGTCCAATGAGTCACCTGGACGGATCAGAAACTGGCCCCCTTGGGAGGAGGAGACACGGCTCCAGGGCTGTCCGGGAGCCAGCGACATGGGCCTTCAGGGCAGCAAGAATCTGCAATGGGCACACGTCCTGGGGGCAGCTTGGGGCTAAGGGGGGCAGGAAACATTTCTCCTGGGCAAACTCCAGTGCAAGCCAGTGTCTCCCTCTTAGGAACCGTTCTCTTTGGGCACCTGCCTTGTGGTGGCACCTTCCCCCGTCCCGGGCTGGCCCCTGCTGCGCTGGGAGCTGTGTGCACCCAGCCAGACGGTCCCTGCCCCCGAGAGCTGACAGGCTCCCTTAGGACATGGGGCGGGGAGGGAACTGAGCAGGATCCAAGGACCTAGGTCCCTTCATGGCTGCCATGCAGCTTAACAGCAAAGCAAGCCCAAGAGGGCATGGGGGCAGGGCAGGGAAGAGCTGGAGGCAGGATGTGTTATGGGAACGGGCACCTGGGGTCAGGCTTGGAGCAGGCTGAGGAGGGGTGCCAGCCCCACACTGGTAGAGGAGGGGCTGTGGGGAGCCTGGGAGCTGCACTTGGAGGCTGTGGGGCTCCTGGAAAGGTCATGCCAAGGGTTTCCCCGCCACGGGCTGCAATGGTAAGTCTGGCTGTCTGCACCAGGCAGCCTCCGGTTCACGCAGAGGCGTCCGGGAAGCCCCGTGTCTTGCAGACGTCAGGTCGATCACAGTGCTCCCTTCTGGCCTCGTAACTGAGCCCCAAGAGTAATCTGTGATGACGCACGTCTCCCTTCGGGGAGTGCATCGCGTGGCTGCGGAGAGGTGCCCGGTTGTTTTGGTTTCCTGTTGTTGGCACTGGGAGCGCAGGGGGTGTTGGTGCTGGGTGGGTCTCGCTGTGAAATGCTTCTAACCACAGTTCAGCGAGGTGTCGTTCTGCACGGTCTCAGGCTTGCACTTCGGACGCTCCCCGGCTTCCTTTCAGCCCATCAGCACAGAGGTGTTAGTGATTGTGCAAGGCAGCAGCCTGTTCCCGGAGGCGAGAGCGTGACCCCCAGCTCCTGAGCAGAGCCCGCTGAGTCGGAGCCGTTCGACTGGCAGGAGGGTCTCGGGAGTTTGCAGCTGGCTTTGTGACCTGGGGAGAAGGGGAGGGGGCAGAGGGTGGGGACGGTGACCTGGGGAGGGAGGGAGGGGTTGGGGGAAGGGGCTGAGGTGCCAGAGGCAGGCTCTGGTCGACAGGTTCTTACCTAGGTGGCCTCCTGCCTGCCGTGGGTTGCTCCCTGCAGCTCTCCGCTCTGAGGGCTGGAGAGAGGGGGAGGCTTCACGCGCGGTCCTCGCCCCCAGCAAAATCTCTCCGCTCCCATTGGCTGGTTTCTGCAAAGCCTCCCAGGGCAGAGAGCAGAGAGCCCCAGGGAGCAGCCAGCTGCTTCAAGCAGGGGGCTGCTCTGTGATTGTGGGTCCCGGCAAAAAATACCTGTCCAAGTGGAACTGGACGGGGGCATTGGGGCAGTGGAACACAGACCTGAAATGCCGCCTGTGCAGCCTCCCCCCCCCCCATCCCAATGCCCGGTGTAATTGACACCCGGACGGCCCCAACGCCTGTCTGCACGGTGTATGTGTGGGGCGATGGTTGGAGAAGAGTGGTTTTGTTGCTGTCATTCAGCTAATAGTTTCTGACTGACTGGGAAGGGCTCTCCCAGTAAGCCAGTGAGTAAGGATCTAAGTCCCCCGGCTTTGCCTTGCTCTGGGCTAGCCTAGGCTTGATTAGACCTGCTGCCGCTGCACTGGCAAGGCTGGTCGGTGCTGACGGGAGGGGCGCTCCCCTTGGCATAGTAAATCCACCTGTGGGCGCAGCGGTGAGAGACGCCCCCTCCGGTGCTTCGGTCGGTGTTACCTACGTCACGGGGGGGCTTGTCAAACTAGGTCTGCAGCGGCTCAGGGGAGCCCTTTCTTCTTACGCAAGCCGGCTCTGTACGAAAGCGCCTGAGCGCGAGCCGGGGGCCGGGCAGGGGGCTGGCTCTTCTGGCTTCCCTGCTTGGTGAGAGACAGACCCCTTTGGTGACGGGGGTGCGGATGTTTACAAGCAAGTGGCTGATTCCTGCTGGTCCTGGCGCTGGGATGCCCAGGGGCTGTAACCCTGGAGACCCGGCCGGCCTTGCGGAGGGCGACAGGCCTGGAGTACGCTAATAATAGCAACCCACGGACGCCGCGGCCAGAAGGGACAGCGCGCTGATCTAGTCGGCCCCAGGTACCAGCCGGCGCCGGCCCTGACCGAGTTCCTAGAGCAGAGCTTTGTGAAGAGCATCCCGACCTGAGCCGCCAGTGCCGGACACCCCGCCTGTGCTCCGAAGGTCGGTGACCCTTATTAGTAACACTTATGGGGCAGGCGGTTGGGTTTTTATCCACAGGAACGTGCAGGCCTCCGTCAGCCTCCTGATGCCCCGACGACCCGGCCGGGGGCCGCTGGGTTGGGCAGCAGGGAACTGAGGCAGGGAGAGGCGCTGACTTCCCAAAGTGCCTCACCTGGCCCGCCCAGGCCCCATTGGCGTCCCCCGGACCCCCCACCAGTCTGCTGTCGTGGGGCCGGAAGCTGGAGCAGGCAGGCTGGGGGCTGAGCTGGGGCCACTCTGGCTGCCCAGTGCTGGGGCTGGCGGCTCAGCTGAGGGGGGTTGGGCCTTATTGGTCCAGGGGGCGGGCGGCGTCGCCCCAGCCTTCCCAGGCTGTGCTCGCTGCCTGGGTCTCCAGAGTCTGGGGCAGGCTAGAGCCACAGGAGTGAGGGCCAGTGGCCAGGTGGGGGGGGGCCGGGCAGGGGCCAGCGGCCAGGTGGGGGGGCCGGGCAGGGGCCAGTGGCCAGGTGGGGGGGGCTGGGCAGGGGCCAGCGGCCAGGTGGGGGGGGGCCGGGCAGGGGCCAGCGGTCACAGGTGTGGGGGGCCGGGCAGGGGCCAGCGGTCACAGGTGTGGGGGGCCGGGCGGGGTCAGCGGTCACAGGTGCGGGGGCCGGGCAGGGGCTAGCGGCCAGGTGGGGGGGCCGGGCAGGGGCCAGCGGTCACAGGTGTGGGGGGCCGGGCAGGGGCCAGCGGTCACAGGTGTGGGGGGCCGGGCAGGGGCCAGCGGTCACAGGTGTGGGGGGCCGGGCAGGGGCCAGCGGTCACAGGTGCGGGGGCCGGGCAGGGGCTAGCGGCCAGGTGGGGGGGGGGCCGGGCAGGGGCCAGCGGCCAGGTGGGGGGGGGGCCGGGCGGGGTCAGCGGTCACAGGTGCGGGGGCCGGGCAGGGGCCAGTGGCCAGGTGGGGGGGGGGCCGGGCAGGGGCCAGTGGCCAGGTGGGGGGGGGGGCCGGGCAGGGGCCAGTGGCCAGGTGGGGGGGGGGGCTGGGCAGGGGCCAGCGGCCAGGTGGGGGGGCCGGGCAGGGGCCAGCAGTGCCCACTGGGGGGGCTGGGCTCTGGTGGGCATGGAAGGGGCAAGGCGCGGGGGAACTTTCCTCCCGAAGCCAGGGGCTCCCCTGCCGCCCGTGGCCGGTGGCCTGTCCTGGCTGAGGCGTGGCAGGGCGGCTGAGTGCCAGCACACGGCACAAACAGGCTGACTGAGGTTGGCAGAGGAAGGGTGATTCACCCGGGTGCTGTCTGCAGGCAGGAGGGGGGCCGCCCCGCCCGAGGTGCAGAGGAGACGCTGCTGTTGCTAGGGAGAGGCGGCCGTGGGCTGGTGAGATGCTGTAACGTGCTCTCTCGGCAGGGCTGGGCTTGCCACAAACCGACCCACGTCCAGTGTTTCAGGGCCACGGCTCTCGCCGGCTCGGGGCCTGCCACGGCAGCGCACGGCCAGGCCCCTTTGAGAGGTCCTGAGCCCTGGGGACCCGCTTCCCGTGGGCGGCTTTAAAAATTGACCCCCTTGGCAAAGGCCTGCCCTGAGGAGCCGGGCGGGTTGTGAGCGCCACAGCACTCAGGGGCTGCGGCGTCCAGGCTGGCGCGGCTCCACCCAGGGCTCCGCGGCTCAAATTGGTGCTCTGCAGGGACCCGGGCAATCCCTGATGGCTCCCTGCGGCAGTCGGCTCATCCAGCATGGGCCCCGCCGAGCAAGGGCGGGCAGGGACTGCTCCTGAGGGGAGCGCGGATGCTGGGAGGGGAGCCGGGGGCCCAGGAGGAGAGCCGAGAGGGGAGCCGGGGGTGCAGGGGGCCCGGGAGGGGAGCCAGGGGTGCAGGAGGAGGGGGAGCAGGGAGCCCAGGAGGGGAGCCAGGGGTGCAGGGGAGGCAGGGGCACAGGGGCCAGGCAGGGGAGTCAAGAGGGGAGCCGGTGGTGCAGGGGACCCAGGAGGGGAACCAAGAGGGGAGCCGGGGGCCCAGGGGAGCTGGGGGGGGGAGCCGGGGGCGCAGGGGGCCCGGGAGGGGAGCCGGGGACCCAGGGGAGCTGGGGAAGGAGCCGGGGGCCGAGGGGAGCCGGGGGCCCAGGGGGCCGGGGGGGAGCCGGGGGCCCAGGGGAGCTGGGGGGGAAGCCGGGGGCGCAGGGGGCCCGGGAGGGGAGCCGGGGACCCAGGGGAGCTGGGGAAGGAGCCGGGGGCCGGGGGGGGAGCCGGGGGCCCAGGGGGCCGGGGGGGGAGCCGGGGGCCCGGGAGGGGAGCTGGGGAAGGAGCCGGGGGCCCAGGGGAGCTGGGGGGGGGAGCCGGGGGCCCAGGGGGCCGGGAGGGGAGCCGGGGACCCAGGGGAGCTGGGGAAGGAGCCGGGGGCCCGGGGGCCCAGGGGCCCGGGAGGGGAGCCGGGGGCTGTGCAGCGGTGTTGGCCTCCCTGGCGGGGCTGAGCAGTGTTGGTTTCAGTTCCTGGAAAGCGCGGGGGCAGGTCGTGCATGTGGCTCCTCCCTCACCTCCGATAATGCCTTCTGCGGGAGCCTGCCTGAAGGGTCTGACTGTGACGGGGGGTGACAACTACAGCCCAAGGGGAGCCCCCCACGGCGGGTCTGTCCCTGACTGGACAGGCTGTCCCATGAAAGGCAGCTGATTTACTCTCACCTGACGCCGTGTGTGGCCTCAAAGTGGAGCAGCCCAGCAGGTTCAACAGCCTCCCTGCAGACTGACAGTGCAGTCGGCTGTGACCGTACGCGCCCCCTCGGGCCACCAGCGCATCCTAGAACCACAAAGGATCAGGGCTGGGGGAGACCTCAGGAGCCATCGCGTCCACCCCCGCCCAAAGCAGGACCGACCCAACTCAACCAACCCGGCCCGGGCTGTCTCAGGCGGAGGCTGAAACCTCGAGGGATGGAGATTCCCCCCCTCCCCAGGGAACCCAGCCCAGCGCTTCCCACCCGCCTAGGGAAAGAGTTTTTCCTAATCTCCAACCTAGGCCCCCCCCCCCGCAACTTGAGCCCATTGCTCCTTGTTCTGCCCCCCCCCCGAGAACAGCCTCTCGCCACCCTGTCTGGAACCCCCCTCGTGTAGTTGCAGGCTGCTCTCAACCCCCCCCCCCCCCCCACTCTTCTCTTCTGCAGACTGAACAGACCCAAACCCCTCAGCCTCTCCGCGGAGGTCATGTGCTTTGGCCCCGAATCACTTTCGTTTCCCTCCGCTGGCCCCTCTCCGATGCGGCCACCCCCTCCCTGAAACGGGGCCCAGGCTGGACCCCCCGCTCCAGCTGTGGCCTCCCCAGAGCTGCATAAAGGGGAATCATCAGGCCCCGAGATCTGCTGGCAACGCCCCTCCCAACGCCCCAGTGAGTGCTCAGCCTGCTTGGCTCCAGGGGCTCCCTGCTGCCTCCTCTCCAGCTTCCCACCCACGGTCGCCCCCAGGCCCTTCTCTGCCCAGCTCAGAGCTGCTCCCGTCCCTACGCTGCAGCGGGGCCCGGGGATTCATTCAATCCACAAGCAAGGGGCGACCCACGTGCTCCCGGAGCAGGCGCCAGACTGCCCCAGCCTGTGTCCGCTCCAGCCTCAGCTGGCCCCCGGCTCTCCTGACAACCAGCACCTGGGAAGGGAGACTTGGTTCCTGGCAGCAGCCCCACCCTTGGGCCCCTTTCCTGCCCCTCTTCCTTCCTAGCGCTCAGAACCCCGACGCGGGCTCCGAGAGCAACCTGCCGTGAGCCCCTGCCAGAGGCAGCGGGGAGCAGTGTCCTCACGGCGGGATGCTGGGAGCAGCCGGGTCTTGGAGGGGCGGAGAAGTCCCTGCTGGGCGGGGCCGTTTCTCCAGCCGCTCCGCTCACTCCTCTTCCCCCCGAGACGAGCGTAAATTCCCATCTTTAATCCAGGCTGCAAGACGGGCGCCCGTGCTCCTTGGCCGGGCACCTCCGGGAAAGCAGCCGGCAGGGCTCAGGCCATCGCCACTGCCGGGAGCCTCGCGTCAGAGCGAAACCAGACTCAACGGCTTCCTGCCGGAGGTGTGAACGCTACGCAGGAGTGAGAAACCACAGCCCTGGCTGTATGAATCGTCCCAGCACTGAACGGGCTGTGATTGCTCTTGAGACGGCTCTGCCAGCGCCCACCACGGCAGCTCCGCCGGGCAGCACCTGGCACGGCCCACGCACGAGCAAGACAGGAAACCTCTGCTCTCGGCACAGCCAGAAGGGTGACATTTGCCCCGCCCCCTAACTTTGCTCCTCTGCCCCATATATTCCTGAGGGGGCAAAGGGGCGCGACTAGCTGGTCCCCAAGCAGGGGCTGGCAAACCCCAACTTCCCAGCCCGGCAAAGCTCCCTGGCCAGAGCCGAGCCTGCCCGCCCCCTAACCTGCAGGCACAACGCTCGGCATGTAGCACCGTGTATTTTCAAGGCACCAGTGAGAGCTCGCAACAGCCCTGCGAGGTAGGGGAGTCCGTCAGCCCGTTCTAAGGGGAAGCCGAGTACCGCCCCATGCACCGGTCCCAGCAAGAACCAGTCAGAGGTGAGCCTGGTCCTGAGCGTTCTTGGCTCCCAGCCCCCGCCCTGCTCAGTTGCCCACCAGCGATGACTGGCCCAGCTAGCCCTTTTCCGCTGCTGCAGACAGCACAAGCACCCAGCTCCGAGGAGCCTCCGCTCGACCCAGCCCCGTCTTCTCACGCCCGGAACCAGCTCTCCAGGTCGGAGTAGATGTGCCCCTGGGCCAGCTGGGGGTATCTGGTGCAGATGGTGCAGAACCGCTCCCTCCAGTCCGTGTAGAGTTTCACCCCGTACTTCTTCCTCCACTCGAAGAAGGCCCTGTAGCGGCTGGAGTTCATGGTCTTCAGGAAGCTGGCCAGCTCCTTCACGGAGCCGAAGTCCTTGACGTGGATGAAGGAGTCGGCAGGGATGAATTTCTCGTAGTTGGCGCGGGGCGGCCCTAGCACCACCGGCACTGTGCCGGCCAGCAGCGCGTTCCTCCACAGCTTCTCCGTGATGTAGTCCTGGTGGACGGAGTTCTCGAAGGCCAGGTAGAACTTGTACCGGGAGGTGGTGGGCAGCAGGCAGTCTGGGCACAGCGGCTTCTGGTTTGCTTTCCCGTACACATCCACGTGGAGGTGTCTGGCCAGCTCTTGGTAGACTTGGGCTCTTTTCTGAGCCCGGTGGTAGTTGCTGATGACCCAAGACACCAGGCCGGTTTTGCTTGGGATGTCCACGCTGGCGGATGGCCGGGGCACAAGCTCTCCGTATGGCATGAAGATGTCCGAGTCGCGTCTGTAGGTCATCACCCAGTTGAAGGTTCGGTTCCAGCTGGCCAGGGCCTTAGTGTTGGAAGGGGACTCCAGAGTAACCCAGACCCAGTTTTGTCCAGGAGGCCTCTGCTCTGCTGGGAGTCTTACAGTGCCCGTCTGCAGCTCCCGGTGATGGAACACCACCACATCTGCCTGGCTGAAGAGCTTGCGGTCCCCCGTCAGCTGGCAGCCCGGGATCCTGTAGCGATCTGCGCACACGTCCACGCTCTGGTTCAGGGTGTCCTGGAAGGGCCAGTGCCAGACCAAGACTGTCAGGGGTGTCTCAGGCCTCAGGACTCTGCCGGGGACCACGGATTGGTAGCCAAGGAAATTCATGTGCCAGAGGACGCCTGCGAATATCGTTGCACTGGCGAAGGCCTTCAGCATCGGCCAGAAGCAAATCCGCATCTTCAGCAGCAGCTGACATCGCACCTGCCTTGCCAAGCTGCTGGCTGGGCCGAAGGGCTGGCAGGATTTCGGCTTCATGAACGGCGCGGAGTCCAGCCCCTGGAACAGAGAAGACGGACGGTGAAAAGCAGCCTCCGGAGCGTAGCAACGCACCTTCCGGGAGCAGCGTCCGAGCGGGCAGGCGGGTGGGGAGGAAGGCCGGGGGGGGGGGGGGGGGGGGCAGGGGGTTAGCAGATGAGAGGGAGGCAGAGGGCCGTGCTGTTTGTGGCCCGTGCTCGCTTAGCTGTGGGGCGGGGGTTACAGGACTCCTGCTGCCCCTCGCCCTGGCCCAGTGCTGCCCAGAGGGGATGCCTTGCCGGAAGGCTTGGGGATTAAATGTCAGCTGGGGATGAGAATTTGGTGCCGCTGAGACTGGCCTTGGGGGGAGCCTGGCAATGCCTGGGGCGGGGGGGCTGTTTTTAGCAGGCGGGAGAGAGCCTGAGCCCCGGGTGAGCTGCAGCGTAGGCAGAGGTGCTCTGGGTTGGTTCTGCTGCTGGGCGCAGGTCCGCGAAGGGGATGTGGTTGCATGCTGGAGAGTTTTGTTTGCTGATGGTGGTTATAACTGTGATTCCTCTGAGGGGTTTGCAGAGCTAGGCCCTCGGCTGATTTTCTGGCTGCAGAGCTCAGAGCCTGGCAGCAGCCTGGCGGGCGAGCCCCCAACAGCAGGACGCGCACAGACACCGATGGGCCCCGTTCCATCGTCTCCACGCAGGCCAGACCAAAGGCCCACCCAGCCCAGGGTCCGGTCTGCCGCAGCGGCCAGGGCCAGCTGCCCTCGGGGGATGGAACGGGGAATCCGCACGTGGCCCCTCCCGGTCACCCGTTCCCAGCCTGGGACACGCAGAGGCCGGGGACACCCCCCTGCCCGTTGGTCTGACCCAGGATTGCTGAGCTTTGGTTCAGGTTATTTCACCTCGTCTCTGGTTCATTCCTAGCCCCTGCACTGGCCGGGCTGCGGTGGCCGGCGATACGGGTTGAACCTCTCTCATCCGGCACCATCGGGACCAGACCGGTTCCAAACACGAGCGTTTTCCGGACCATGGAGGTCAGTATTTTCTAGCCGCATTACTCGCGCTTCCACTGCTCACTGTGCTTTGAGAGGCCGGGGGGGGGGGGGGGGGGGGGATTAGAGCTACGGAACAGTACAGGGCCCTGAGAGGCAGGGCTGGGGCTCTAACAGACTTTACGGGACTGCGGAGAACTTGGCCACCCCCTTGAAAAGTGGCCGTCTGGCTCGCTGAAATCGATCTGCATGACGGCTGTTTCTGGATGAGAGAGGTTCTGGCTACACCACTCGCTGCCTGTCCCCGGGAAGCGCTGTCTAGCGGGAAGCACTGTACAAAGGGGAGGTGGTGTCGTGCCTGTACTACACAGGGGAAATGGAGGCACGGAGAGGGGGAGCAGGCTGGCTACAGCTACGCAGAGTCCGCGGGAGAGCTGGGAACAGAACCGGGGTCTCCTGCTGCCTGTGGGGCCTTGCCAGAGAACGCACGTCCCTGCACAAGGAAACACTTTCCAGGCAGTAGGTCCACGAGGTCAGCGTGGCAGGCGCTGCCGGGGGTCCAGCAAGGCCCAGCATGGAGTGAAGCTGCCTGGGCAGCCGTCAGTCGTCCCGGCGTGTGCGCAGGACCACACAGTCGTTCCCTACCCACTGTTCTTTCCACAAGAGCCCCGCCTCCTCCCGGGTGCCAGACGGGGCCGAGTGGTCAGCGAACAGCGTGTCTGTCAGACCCTGCGCTGTGCCCGGAGCCGAACTGTGTAAGGCCAAGGAGGGGCGGGTGGTGGCTAAGGGAGCTGGCTGCTGCCCCAGGGGACTCCTGGGTGCCGGGCTCGTCACCAGAAGCAACACTTGGTGTGGCACCAAGCCCCCTGCCGAACAAGGGCCCTCCGAATCCGAACCCCTTTGGCCTTTCATCTCTGTCTTCCGAGCAAGGCTGGAACGGGGAATTAGCTAAGGGCCGGGCCACGTGTCGCACGAGGAGAAAACAACTCGGTGCTCGTCCACGACGTGCCCGCTGTCCTGGGCACTGGGCCGGGGACTTGAGGCGAAACAGCGTTTGATCGTGTAATTAAGACTGTATCAAAATACACAGGCCCGGGGGGAGGGGGAGACGAAGGTTGAACAGCCAAGCTTACTTCAGGCATTTACTAACTTTAGAGGACTTGACTGTGCAACCTTAGCACCAGCCTGGTGCTGCCGGGGGCTGGGGGAGGCGTCTACAGCCACGGGCGAAATGCAGGGAAAGTGTCAGGGGAACCCGGAGACGTGTCAGGCTGCGGTGCCCCACACCTGACATCAATACAAGTCACTGCCGTCGGTACACATAGTGCCAAGTGCTAGCAGGCCCGACGGGGGCATTTTCAATGGTGTAATTGCGAATCCCCCGAGGCTAGAGCTACACGGAGCCTGTGTCCTGGGAGAGCCGCCAGGCCGGGCGGTGGCCGTTCCGTGCCGGTGTCCGTGTGCCACATAACTTACTCTCTTTCCTTTCCACCCCCATGCAGTTCAACTGACTCAATTTGTGTGTCTAGACAAGCCCGTAGAATTGAGACTCTGACCACTAAGTGCCTCTTTGCTCGGTTTAGCTTTACCGAGTCCCCTCGGGGCGCCTGTCCCCCGTCCTGCATTGTACCACGTCGGTATTCCACAAAACCCACAAACTCCAGGAAAAGAGCAACAAAGGCAGCAGAAGCTGGACTAGAACTGAGGCAGCGGCCGTTAGGACCTGAGCGGGTTTCTGCATTAGGCGCACACGCTTAGGTTGAAATGTCCCCTGGCTTCGTTAATCTCCCCCCCGCCAGGGCCGTGCCGATGTTTCACATTTTGCACATGTGAAGGGTGGATCCCCCCACCCCAGATCTCTGAAAACTCAGCGCCCAAAGGACGGGCCAGCTCTTGAACCCAGCTCAGCCCGCAGCGTGCCTCCCGGGGCAGCGTGCCATGGCGCTCACAGCGCGCAGCGCAGAGCCCCTGGGAGAATCCGCCTTCTGGGGGCACGTTTTGCAATAGCCCAAAGGCGACTGGGAAGCCAAATTTCATTCAGTGTCAATGGAACCGGCTCCCGAGTCACTTGATTTTGTTTGTTCCTTTTATTGCCTCCCTGATCTGTGTATTTATTACAGAGAAACCCTTTAGTCCGTGGCATGGTCTTTCCCTTGGCCCGGCAGAAAGGCTGCTTGTGCATTTCACCACAGCCCCCCCATCTCTAGACAATCTAGCACCAGGGATTTAGTTGCAGAAAACCTGAGGAGCCTGAAGCGATGGGAAATCTCTGGCCGCCTGGAGCCCCCTTTGCGGGAGGAGTGACTGGTAGAGGAGGACTCCAGGCCCAGCCGACGGCCCATCTGGCGCGGGATTGCGGTACCTTGTCAGTAACAAGCCCTGGCAGCCCCAGCCCCAGTGTGCTGGCTCGCGCCGGGGGCTCGTTTTACCCCCACCCCTGCCCCACTACTTACCCAGGCGGAGCAGGGCTGGGAGCCTGGCCGGGTGACAGGTTGCTCCAGCGAGATGCCAGTTGTGCGGGGGGGCTGTGAAAGCAGGAAGGGAGCCGAGCTGCGGTGTGCACGCTCACTCCTGCCTGACCTCACCGCGGCTCCCTGCCTAGCCAGTTACCGTCCTCCGCGCTCCCTCCCCAGCCAGGTGCTGGCTCCAATTTCTGCTTGCGCAGGGGGCGGCGAAGGCCGCGGAGGGACGCTTCTGTGCTGCCGTGCAACGAAGCCGTTTCACCTCCTGCCGATCTGCGAGGCTTGGGGGGTTTCTCTTGCCATTAACAGGCCGCAGTGGGGCAGCCGGCCGAGTCTGGAGCTCTCAAAGCACCTCAGAGGCACCAAAATACACCCAGCCTCCTGAGCGTGCGAGGGCACCACCATCAGAGGAAGTGGCTTTGCCCATGCACGCTCCTGCTGCTGTCTATTTTTGGTAGCCTCTGCGGTGCCAGTGCAGTTTCATTGGCTCGTGCGGGTGGGGGTTTGACAGCGGGTGCCCAGCGGCGCTGCCCCAGCGAGCGTTAGTCACTGGCGGTGCTGCCTCGCTGGGAGGAATCACAGCCCGGCCCGGCCACGGCAGGGGCTGCCCGCCTGCTGCCACGTTCCCCGCGGCGCCGCGCACGCCGAGCCCAGGCCGTGCCGTGGGGCTTACCTGCCGTGAGCATCAGAAGCACCGAGGGGTGCTGGAGGGGCTGCGTCCTGCGCGCCTGGTGCTGGGGAAGGCCTGCGGGCAGCTGGGAGCAGGCTGTGGTCATTCTCCACTTCTGCTTTTCTGGGCTTTCACCATCTCCTGTTTCCCCCCAGCCTTTCCTGCAGCTTGCATGGCGCTCGGCGGCCCCGGCCCTCCCCGCCAGCCCGTAGTCTCGGCCGGGCGCCAGCCCCCAGAAGCCGGGCGGGGAGCCGCACGAGATGGGCACTCTCCTTGGGCTCTGCAGCCTGGTAAGGGCTAACCCCCTCCCCCCCGCTAACCCCCTCCCCCGCGCCCTCCCTGCTCAGTAACAAACCTGGTGGTTATTCTTTTCTCCCAGTCTGTCCCGGGCCGGGTGGGGACGCCCTGTGCCCCGGACACATCCCCAGCCCTGACGCCAGGCGGGCCGGGGGCTTCCATGCCCCCAAAGCTGATTTCCTCCCCAGCGTTTGAGTTACATGGATGCTCACAGCGCCTGCCCCCCCCCCCCCCCTTACACATACTCCACTTCCTTGGGCTCAGAGCCCTGCTAGGCGGCTGCCAGGCTGGCTCGCTCATCAAAATACAAGTGTGGGGGAGGATGGGTTGGGGGAAAACCCTTCGGGGTCATCTTCCTACTGCCTAAGGCAGCAGAAATTGACACACCCTCTTGTCTCTTCCTTGCTTTGCCTCCGTCGCCTCTTCCAGCCGCAGGCGGGTCTGTGGCAGGGCTGGGGGCAAACCGGAATCCTGCTTGGCAGGGCAGAGATCCCTGCTTCGGGGGGATCTGGGGGGGTGTGCCAGGGCTGCGCTCTGCCCTCACCCTGTGCAGTCTCCAGAGGGTGGCACCCCAGGTGCCGGGAAGCAGTACCCTTGTCCCCAGATGTTTGAGTCTGAGCTCAGCTCCCCCTGCTCTCTGCGGGGCTGTGGGGTGATTCAATCCTAAATGCTGGTACCCAGCACTTCACATCTGTAGGGCTCCAAGCACTTTCTGATTGAGAGTGTGTCCTTATCCCCATTACCCAGATGGGGAAACTGAGGCCCGGAGAAAGGAAGTGACTTGCCCGAGGTCACCCCGCAGACCTATGGCAGAGCTGATAATTGACTCCAGTGCTCTGTCCACTAGGCCACACTGCCTCTCAAGCAGATCCAGTGCTGCCCCTCTGTATGGCAGTGTGGGGGATTGCTTGAAAGACGGGGGCTTGCTTAGGACTGGTCTGCTGAGTCCAAGGCCAGAAAGGACACGTGGGGACATCTAGTCTGACCTCTTGCATGACGCAGGCCAGAGAGCTGCTGCAAATCGTTGCTAGAGCAGAGGGTTAGAACAACAGCGGCTTTGTCCCCCAAACAGGATGGAGAAAGCCCCTGCAACCCATGGAACATTGGCCAGCGGGCGTGGAGCAGTGTGACTGCCAGCCGCAGCCGCCTTTCACCCTTGGGTGGACGCTGGGTTTTCTTGCTTTGCTTTTGGGGCTTGGGTTGGCTCTGGTTTGGGGTTTTTTTAGGGAACTGTCAACCATGATCTCAAATTTCAATTATCCCAGAGGAGTTTTCAAAATAACCTTTAGAAATCACACGCACACACATACATAAAACACATGCATGCACATACCGCACACACGCACACAACACACACCACACGTACGTGCACACACAACACACACAAACAACACACGTGCACGTGTGCGCACACAACACACACATTTTGTTTCCACTTTAAACAGCCGTTTGTTTTGAAAACCAACCACCCCGAAGTCGGCATGGGAAGGAGCTGTGAATGAGACAAGGCAGAAACGACCCAGGAAAGGTGCTTTTGTGCCCAGGGTTGGGTTGCAATATGGCGATGGGATACGCCGGGTGCAGCGCCTCCCCCGGGCCATGGCTGTTTTCCTCTCTAATCTCTCTGCGCGTCCCAGTGACGCTCGCCAGCCTGGGCAGGTGGTCGGTGATGTATCTGCCACTACAGCCTAGAGCCTGGAGTTACCGTCCGTCGATTCAATGGCACAATTTGGTTCATTTAAGGTTTTTACTGAATTTGATTCTATGCTCTTTCACACAGCGCCACGCCCCCACCCGCGCGGTGCGCTCTGTCCTGCCGCTGTCTTTTGTGCCCTGGTACGACTGTATCCCTCTGTCCACATTCCACCTCGTTTCTGTGATGCCTGTTCCATCCATAGCCTCCTTTCACACCAGGCGAGACGGTGAACTAGCGTTATTTCGATTTCTCGGGTTCGTATTAAGCACTGAAAATTGCCACTTTTTAGCTGCCTGCTATAAGCTCCTGTGATTGGGCGGGACTGGTTTTTTCATTTGTCTGTTTCTCATCAGCTCTTACCTGCATTTTATCGCTTTCATCCTCCCCTCCTCACCAGGATACAGAGAAGCTCTGGCAATAGACCTTCCCCTAAGGCTGTCTCTGCCTAGTCCAGGGGTTCCCAACCTTTTTTGGTCCCCGTACTCCCTTGGCTTTTAGTGAACCTTCCCGTACCCCCTAGTCAATAGGAAAGGAAATCAATTCCAGACTCTGGAATCCACAACCTTTTTCACTAACTCTGCTACTTTTGGAATATTTCAGTTAGAATAATCTAGTTATTTACCAACTATTCCCCGTATCCCCTGGACGAGCCTCTCGTGCCCCTGGGGGTTCGCGTAGCCCAGGTTGGGAACCTTGCTCTAGTCCATGGCAGCTTTCCCCAGCCCTCCGTTCCAAAACTGCTCTACGCCCCTTTGTTTGAAGTGCCAGCACCCTGCTTCCCTTCTGGAAGGGGGAGCCCAGCCTGTGGGGGCGCCTGCCCCACGCGGGCCGGAAGGGGGTAAAGCAGGCTGGAGGGAGCCTGTGCGGAGCGCTCGGCCGGAGGGGAGCTTTTAGGGGTTGCTGGAGAGTATTGGGCAGGGCCTGGGTCCCCCCTTGCACTGTGTCTGGCCGCCATTGGTGGGTGGCTGGGCCCTGGCCCCAGCGGCAGGTGCCAGACTTCGGCCGGCCGATACCCCCGGCAGGGGGCGAGAGACCAGAGCGGCGGGCGCTGCTGGAGGGCAGTGTCCAGAAGGGGCCACACGGGGCCGGAGCAGGAGTGTGGACGGGGCGCCGGTCGCCCAAAGGAGGTGCCCTGCTGATGGCAGGTCTAATGCCCTGGTGCTACGGGCGGGAGCGAGCCATGGTGAGTCCTGCCCCATGACACTCCCCGGTTCCTAACCCCTCCACCCTGCCCCACTGGTCTCCCCAGGCACTGAGACCCAGCGGTTCCGCCTGTCTGCCCGGCCCTGCACACGGAACTGGAAGCATCTCAGGGATCAGGGGTTCGGTCTCTTTCCTAGCAGCCTCTCCCCGGCCATCCCTGGGGCAAGGGTACCCACGTGGACCACGACCGCTGGGTCCTCCCCAGCACTGCCACAGGCCTGTCTAGATCAGCGGGTTTCAAACAACGGGGCGCGACCCACGCTGGGGGGTGGAATGTCGGGCGCTGGGCCCCCTGGCTGCAGGGGGATCAGGTGAGCAGGGGGGCAGCCCCCTGCCTGTCCTGCACCGCAGGCTGTGCTGGGCCCCAGAGGCGGCCGGCAGCAGGCCCGGCTCCTAGGTGGGTGTGGGGAGCACACAGGCCTCCGTGCACTGCCCCTGCCCTGCGCACCAGCTCCGCCCTCCCACTGGCTGGGAACCTGCTGCTGGGCACAGCATGGGCTGCGGGGCCAGGCGAGGCAGGAAGCTGCCTTAGCCCCCCCCAGATCCCCGCTGCACTGGGTAAGCCCCTCCGGCCCCAGCCCAAAGCCGGAGCCCCCTCCTGCAGCCCAGAGTTCCTAGCCCCGCCCGCAGTCACATTCCGGTGGGTTGCAGCGTCAACGATTTTCTTCAACTGGGTCATGAGAAGAAAAGTTTGAAAACTGCTGATTTAGCTGCCTCGAGAGAGCCACATCCCTCGCCCAGCAAGCAGGTCCCCATGGGGTCCTCCCGGCCACCGCAAACCCCGCCGTGTGTCGGATCGAATCCCCCGGACTGACACCACCGCTTCCTAACGACTGGACCCTGCCCCCGAGAGGTCCCCCAACATCCTCTGGACGGAGGGTCCCGACTGGGGGATCTTTTCCCTCTGCTGCCGTTGGCTGTTCTTCCCTGAGCCTTTCACCCTCCTCAGCAGCACCAGGGCTGTCTGACCGGGGTGGGACCGTTCTACTGTGTCCTAGAAAGTCTCACCCACGCACCTCCCAGCCTCCCTTAGCTCCTCCACTCCACCCTGGTCTCCAGGGCCCCTACACGGTCCCTGAGGGCCAGGAGCTCCTTGCCCCATGGGGCAGATGATCAGACATGCTACATTGGGTGCACTAAACTGGCCAGTCCCCACTCTGCTGCTGGGCTTCTGCCTCCTCCCTGTGCTCTGAGAGCTTGTCGTGTCTCGGTGGCTGTTCGTCTGAATGAGGTGGCTTTGGGGTTAAAGAAGTTTAAAGAAAATGAAACGTGAAGTGCATCTCGCCCCTCAGATGGCTCCGAAGTGCCCTGTGCGCCCGCCCGCTGTCCCTCCCTTCGGCTGGAGAGCCCCACACGGCCTTGGGGACCCTCCCTGGGTTGCCTTCCTCCCCCTGCTTTAGAAACAACCTCCCGCCACGAGGTGGGCTGCTCCCAGCTTTGGAATTCATCCCGGCCATGCCCAGGCTGGGGCCCGGACTCTTCCTGCCGCCTGAGCTCCCCAGCCCATCTCACTCGCCGCCGGGGGGGGATTCCGCAGCAATCCGTGTCCACCCCTGCCTGGCCCCCGTGGCCTGGCCCAGCGTCCCCACCCAGGCCCGACAGGCCTGTGCAGATGCAGACGGGGGGGGGGGGGGGCCCTGACTCAGTGTGGTGCACGGTGCCCACGCCTGTGTCCTGTCGCAGTCTGACTGCAAACAGGATGCCAGGCTCATCTGAGACCCCAGTGACTCATCCCGAAACTGCCGCTCACTCACACTGGCACCAGCAGCGTCTCGGCTCCCGCCAGCCGCAGCCCGCAGCTGCCCTGAGAGACGGGAAGAAGAGCAGGTGTGGGCCCTGGGTAGGGGCAGGGTCTCTGCCCCCCAGTCAGCCCCCCGCAAGTCCCAGCTGCCCCATTCTGCTAGGGGCTGGCCAAACACCCACTAGGAGGCAGCCCCTGCTCCAAAGAGCTCCCAGTCTCCACAAAGGGTGAGAGGGAAACTGAGGCACGGCGCATGGACGTGATCTCCCCGAGGTCACCCCACAGAGGCAGAACTAGGCCCCCAGCTCACCAGAGCTCTGGCCCACGCTGCCTCGCAGAGGCTAGTGGCCACATGGGCACGGCCAGCTGGTGGGAATGGCAAGACTCTGGTTGCTGGGGGGGGGGCAGTGGCTTTGATCCTGCACACTGGACCCCCTCCCCCAAAGCAGTCCCCAGGCCTGTGCTCTCTCCACCTCGGGTCTGCTCAGGCCCCGGGGGTCTGGGCTGAAATCTCCTCTACAGAGACGACCGACTGGAGGATTCCCCAGGCCCTGCAGGTCAGATTCCCCGAGGCTGCTGCCCCCACGGCCTTGCCCTTCCTAGAGGCCCAGGGATGGGGCGGCCAAGCAGGCCCACGTCTTGCCCTGGTTAATGCAGACTCTGAGAACGGGGGAGGGCCCAGGGTGCGTGGGAGTCCAGTACTGAGGGGTGCCCCATGCCTGGCGCTAACCTTCCCGCCCCTTCAGGAGAGGCCCCGGGGCTTGTGCGCAAACCAGCCGGCCTCTGCTCTGGCCCCGAGCGGGCGGCTGCCGGGTCAGGGGGCTGGCGCAGGGCCGCAGCGCCACGTGAGCCCCCGGCTCCCTCCCCCACACAAAGGGATTTTCTTCAAGGCTCCACGTCCCCCCATCCTCTCCTCCAGCCCTCTGGGCCGCGGGGTCCCCAGGCAAAGTGGCAGGAGGAGCCAGCCCCGGCACCTGCTTGGCCTCAGCTCGCTGTGAGTGTCTCACGGCTGCTGGGAATAGGAAGTGCCATGTGGTTCGGGCAACGCCCCTGGCACCCTCTGAGGCCGGCTACAGCGCTGGGTTGGGTGTTTTTTCCTACCCCAATGTGTGTCCTGTTTCCTGTTATCTGTGCACAGCGCCCCTTCCCCCCACTGATGTGTAACCAGATACCACGTGTCTTGCAACCCAAATTCCGCCTCGCTGGGGCGTAATCATCCTGCACCGATCTCCTGAGAACGCTCGCTTAGCCCACGCCCCCGAGAAAGGGAAGGAGCCCCCAGGAAAGCCCCAGGGCAGAACAAACACCAGCTGCCTAGAGCCCCCGTCAGCGGGCTGCCTGCAATGGGCTTCAACACCACTCCTCCTGCCCCAAAGGCCCAGTCACCCATGCCCCTGGCTCCAGAGGAGAATCTCCATTGGCAGCGGTGGTACGGGGTCTATGACACACAGTTAGGGGGGTTAGTCCACCCGGTAGTCAGCATTGGAATGTGGCATGGATGTGCACTTGGAGCAAAGCCACCTTCCTTCCATGGCACTTTTCATACGTGAGGCCAGATATTCCACTCCCCTGGGCGCCTGCTGGGCAGGTCTCATGCGGCTCCGGCCCCCAGCCCAGGGGGAGCTCAAGCCCATTTCCTCAACCCTTTTCTGAGGCAGTGGGCTCCAGCCCACGTCGGTTTATGCAGACGTAGAATCCTAGAATCACAGACGCTAGAACTGGGAGGGGCCTCGAGAGTCAGCGAGTCCAGTCCCCGGCCCCCACGGCAGGACCCAGCACCTAAGCCCCCCTTGCTGCAATGTAAGCCCATTGCGTCTTGTCCCGTCCTCAGAGGCCAAGGAGAACAATTGCCCCCCCTCCTCCCTGTGACGCCCTTTTAGATACCTGAAAACCGCCATCGGGTCCCCTCTCAGGCGTCTCCTTTCCAAACTAAAGACGCCCAATTCCTTCCGCCGTGCCTCCTAGTGCGTGTTTAACCAAAGTCTCTCAGGTGCAGGACTCCTCATCGCATTCGCTGGAACAGACTAACACGGCTCCCCTGGAGACGCATCCCTTTCCGACAGGTACGTGAGCGCTGGGGATCACCAGGGCACGTCACTGACATCAGGGTGGGGTGCTCGGAAGGTGCAACGAGTGCACTCAGGCGGCCCGGGAGCCTAGGCAGTCACCTAGGGCGCCACTGGCCTGGGCGCCCTGTGATTACTTCACGGCTACTGATGGCCATGCAGGCAGGGGCACCGATCGCGCCTTCTGCCTGGGGTGCCAGCGGCTACAGACACTCTCGGGCCACTCCTGAGTGCACCGGGCTGTTTGGAAAGCTACCAGGCAGGACATTTTATCCCCACCGGGGGATCACCCTTGGCACCAGAAGGATACAGCTATGATCTTGGGGGGCCCAGCCTCCTTCCCCCATGGCTCACAGGTCTCTCCAGCAGCACCAGGCAAGGACTGAGCTACCCCCTGACTTGGTGAGGAGAGAGTTGGGTGCTTCTGGTTGTCTGAAGGAATGCAGGCATCGCACACTCACCATACTGAATCGCAGTGAGAAAAGTATCCCGAAGTTATAGCTGCCTGTTGTGTCCTGCATAACATCTGTGAGGCAAATGGGGAAAAGTTTCCACCAGGATGGAGAGTGGGAGTCTGCTGAGTTTGAACAGCCAGATACCAGGGCTACTAGAAGAGCTCAGAACAGAGCTGTAAGGCTCAGGGAGACTTGAAAAGACCATATCAGCAGCGAGCCAGAGTAGTGTGTGTTGTGGTAGTGTACTTTGCTGGCCCTGCTGTTCTGTGGCCTGCTCGGAATCATGTGGTGACTACTGCCCACGTAGGCCTATAACATTCTCAGTGCACCTGGTCATTTTGTTTGTGACTCATCCCGTGAGCTGGGTGACGCTGTTCATTAACGGGTAATTGGTTGCTTTCAGAACTGCTAAGCACTCGGCAGCATAAGTTGTGAACAGAGATAAATTAGGCTCCAAATAACAGAATTTTATTCTGTAACAAAACCAGCGCAAAACCCCCGCAATTTTAAAACAAATCCTTAAACATTGAATACAGTTGAATAAGTCAATAAAGCAGAACTTATGCTGGGAAAAGAGCATTTTGGATCCACACGGCTGGTGCGTAGGAAGCTGTGACTGTCTTTAGCGTCCGGGGCTGGCGTGTTAGGGGTTCTGGAGCCATGTGGAACATTAAGGGAGGTCCCAGGATAGAGTTCTCAGTGGGCAGCAGAGACAGGCAAACGTAGGAGTGCTGAATCTGCAAGTCCACTGGTGTCTGCAGTATTTCCAGAAGCCCCATCGTGTCTGGTCCATTTCCTTCTCGTTTCCTGCTGCAGTCCTGGCTCTCTCTCCTCCCCAGGCTGTCTGCGTGTTCATCCTCCAGGCCCCGTGCGGATGCTCCGAAGCAGCATTAGCTTGCAGGATCTCACTGAACGTGTCATCAAATCTGCCCCTTTTTCCTCCTCACGTGGCTCAGGGGTTCCACGGATGTGGAGGGGGGAGACCCTGCAGGGCACCGTGACAGCTGCTGCAGGTAAAACACACAGCGCTTTGCCGTCTGTTCATCCGGAGAGTAAAACTTATGCTGCAGCCCTTACGCCCCTTGCTTCCCTAAAGTGCTAGGCCTTCCATTCTCACTTCTGCTTGGGAGTCGCAGCCCGAGCTGTGATGGGCCTGCCCTGCCCAGGGTGGAGGGGAGGTGGAATTGAAAACTGGTCCCATTCCCACCAGCCGATCCCGAGGGTAGCAGAGGCAGAGGGAACACAGCTGCTGGAGCCCAGAAGCACCCCAGGCCTGTGTGACGGCGCGTTGGGGGTTCCCCGTCTCCTGCACCCCGAAATGGCACAAACAGACTGCACCAGCCAGTGGAATTGAGGGTGGTTTATTGCTCCTCCAGCACAGCGCAGTACAGATGGAATCTGGTTACAGGAACTGGGGCTAAGAGGCCTCAGTGCCCCCCCTTGAGATGGGGAGTCCCAGCCCCCTCCCCAGCTCCTTATACCCTGCCTTCCAGCCAGGAACTAACTAACCCTCTTCCAGCCCTGCCCCCCAGCCAGGGCAGCATTCCACCTCCCTTTGTTCCTCTCCATGGGGGGTGTCTGGCCACTGGTTCAACAAGTTTGGCCTTACCTCTGCCTAGTGAGGCTTTCCCTGCTGGGTCTTGCTACAGACAGCAGGGGTCACCACAGCCCAGCAAGTACCCCCACTACGTCACAGCCTGTATCCCGTTCACCTGTGCATTGCGTCCGTGTCTGCCGAAGTCACTGCTGTGTGGCATGGGAAAGCATCTTACTGCAGAGGAGAAAACAAAGCAGCCCTCCCTTGAGACCTACGGCAGGGATTGCAGAGCAGGAATGGAGGAACGTCCCTCTGCTGTGCCCGCCCGCCCTGAGAGCACCTCCACCTCTTTGGGGGTACAGCTGCCGCGTTAGCACACGTGAACGACTGAAAAGCCAAAAGCTGAGGCCTGCTATTGCAGGGGGCCGTCCCTGTAACTGAAAACTTTTCTGCACACCTGCCTCCGATTCCTTCTGCCCGGGGCTCCCCGCGCTCGACCGGCTGCACTGTGGGGGAGTCAGAAACTGCTCTGGGCTGGCTGTGCAGCTGGGTCCCCCTTTCATCTGTCCCCGTAGTCCTGTTCCTCCTCCTCTCTGTGCACAGCGGGCCTGTGGCGTGTGCTCCCTGGAGGTATCCCCGGCGGTGCGGGCAGGGGCGTCTCGGCTGGTGTGGCACACAGAGCCTTGTCCCAGCAGCAGGTCTGTCGCTCAGCTCCGGAGTGATGGGCGGCCTGCCTGGCCTGCCACTGCTCTTTGGCTTTCACGCAGCACTGCCGCTAGTCCTGCGCGTAGCCCTGCTGTCCCTGAGCATCTGCTCACTCAGGACCATGTTTCTGTAGCTTGTGTGGAGACCTGCCCCGCCCCTTCTCCCCACAGGCCTGTGAGGTCCCAGACCTCGGGTCTACTCCAGGCAGGAGCACGTCTGGACTGGGGAGCCAGGATGGTGGGGGGCAGTTACAGAGAGCTGCTAGGGGTGCTCGCCTAGCCAGGCCACCGGGAAAAGAAATTTCAAAAATTCATGAGGCTTTAAAAGGGCAGGGGAGCTTCGGGTCTATGTGACCCTTGGGCAGTGGAGTTCACAGCTGTGGCCAGGGCGGCCAGCACAGGGCATTGTGGGACAGCTGCTGGAGGACAGTTTAGGGTCAATATAAGTAACACAGTGTCCACACTCGCACGATGTGGATGGCCCCGTCCCTACACTGCTCAGGGGGCTGGTGGCACGCACGTTGGTGTAATGGCTGGAAGATGAACGTAAGTGGAGACATCTGCACGGCTAGGTCAGCGTAAGCTGCCTTGTCTTGCCCTAACTTGGCAGCGTAGGCCAAGCCTCTGAGTGTCACAGCCAAACACAGGGCGGCAGGGATTGCTGGGCCCGTGTGCCTGCGACTTATGCAAAACAATCCACTGTGGCTCGCACTCAGCTGTGACCCTGGGAGTCTTCCCAGACCCCAGGATGCTCAAAAGCATCTCACACAGCAGAGACATCCCCTCCCCCCGCCTTCCTCTTGCATTTCCTCCTCGGAGCACGGCCAGGTGAGACGAGCTGGGGCTGGAGTCCAGATCCCGCCACCCCCATCCCACTTGGCCCCACTTGGCGTTGGTGACGCCTGCTCCCCAGCGAGGGCCGTGCCAAGTCTGCGGGAGCCGCGTCGGCAGAAAGTCGCACGCAGCTGCCAGGCAATGCTCCTCGTGTGACTAGACCGACCCCCCCGGGGCGTCCGTCAGGCAGCCGGTGACACACTCGTCTCGCCGACGCGGTTCCTCGTCTGTCTGTACCGCGTGAGGCGCTCCTGCTGAAACGAAACCAGAATGAAATCGCCTCACTTGTGAGGAGCCTTGAAACGACCCCGCATCCTCACCCGGCTCTGCTCGCCTCCGCTGCCTTGTTCTCTGTCTCCAGTGCGGCGCAGGGAACGGAGCCGCCCCCACCCCCACCCCCACCCCCACCCGCTGCCTGCTCCTCCGCGGGCGCCACCAGCCCCCCGGGGAACGATCACTGGGCTGGGCAAATGCACAGCACCCCACGTAGGAAGGTGTGACGGGCGCGTGCCCTGCGCTGGCCCTTTAAGGGCCAAACCCCAGCCCTGAGGGAGGGCTGCGAGCAAAGCCCCCGCGGAGGCAGATCTGGCTAATGGCCCCGCTGGGGGCTGGGTGAAGAGGGACCCCTGGAGGGCTGACGAGCGGTAGGGACCTGACTGCCTGGGAAGCAGGAGGCTTCCTGGAGGTAGAGCAGGGCTGGGGAAGGCAGGCAGGGCTGGGGAGACTCTGGCCAAGCAAGCGCCCAGGCTGCAGGGCCTGAAGCTACTGGGGCTGCAAGGGGCAGCCATGGTGGGCAGGGGCAGCAGGTCCACCCCCTTGGCCAGTGCTGAGTGGCCGTTACAGATGGCGGTTTGCCCCTGAGGCAGGGGCTAGATGGAGACTGGCCGTGGGTCACTGAGGCACGGTGGGTCCAGGGGGGCGGGGGGAGAACAGGGCGCCCTGGGGAGGGGAGGACGCTGGAGGGCACGCAGGATAAACAGCCACCCCCAGAAGGGGGCTCAGACACTGGCGTGGGCGCTGCCAGGGGGCCGTGTCCTGAAGGGGGCGCTGTGGACAGAGACACAGGGGGAGACACCAGCTAGAGCAGGGTTCCCAGCCTGGGCTACGTGTACCCCCAGGGGTACGAGAGGCTCATCAAGAGGGTCTGGGGAATAGTTGGTAAATAACTAGATTCTCCTAACTGAAATATTCCAAAAGTAGTCGTGTGAGTGAAAACAGCTGTGGATTCCAGAGTCTGGAATTGATTTCCTTTCCTATTGACTGGGGGGTACGGGAAGGTTCACTAAAGCCAAGGGGGCACGGGGACCGATAAAGGTTGGGAACCCCTGAGCTAGAGGGCGGCGTCCAGCAAACCAAACCAGCCAATTCCCAGGATGGCCGGCTGAGGGCGCCATGGTGCTGAGCCAGCCCCATGATACACGTGGGAAGTGCTTTAAAGACTAACAAGCTGGTTTATTAGATGATGAGCTTTCGTGGGCCAGACCCACTTCCTCACATCAAATAGTGGAAGAAAATTGGCACGACCAATTGATGTGAGGAAGTGGGTCTGGCCCACGAAAGCTCATCACCTAATAAACCATCTCGTTAGCACTTTTTGCCCCAAAGCAGCCCTGCCAGTGTAGATGCTTTTTTGCGCAAATACTTTTAATGGAAACACTTTTCCGTTACAAGTATTTGCGCAAAATGATGCCAGTGTAGACGCAGCCAAGGGGTCTTGTGCAAGAACATCTCCACCGGCCATGTGCTTTTGCGCAAGAGCATCCGTGCCAGTGTGGACGCTCTGCGGAAGAACGGCTGTTCCTGAGCAAGAACCCGCCTGTGGAGACATAGCCCTTGTGTGCTCCAGGTGCAGGGGGCTGGAGTACCCCCACAGGCTCCCTAATACTGGGAGGGGAGCCCTGAGCCTTGGGGGGCAGATCCAAGCAAGCTGGGGGCTGCATCCAGCTCCCGGGCCTGAGGTTCCGCACCCCGTGGCTAGGTAATACCTACTCCTGCCTTGAGTGCATGGGCCTGGCCTAGCTGTCACCTCAGGGTTCCTTCCAGTCCTACGAGTCTCTGATTTTAGGGGGCTCTGTCTTCACGACCTGCCAGCGAGCCGGCCCCCATTCTCAGGCCTGACAAGTGGGCCCTGCCCTGGCCCAGGGTCTCACTCGGAGTGGTGCTCAGCTGCTCGGTCTGCGTCCCACGGGGTCGTGGTGGAGGAGGGGTGACTCCTGCTCTGGTTCCCTGCAGGGCAACACAGACTCTGGCCCGGGGCGCTCTCGCTCAGCCTGTGCCTGGGTAGCCCTTGGAGGGCTACTGGGGCTGTATCAGCGACCGGAACCTCCTGGATTCCTGGGGAGAGCGACTGTGTGAGCCCCACTGAGAGAGGCTGGGGCTCCTCACGGCGGCTCTTCCGCAGAGGGGTCCGGTCTGTGTCGGCAGCTGCTGCCCTCTACTAGCCGGTGGTTGAACTTCGCTTCATTTGTGTTCGCGGGTTCCCTGCTTTGCCTGGTGGCCTCCTGCCCCTTTCCACGGTGCAGTGAACACGGGGCTCTGGCGTCCGACCGGGAGGGGGGGCTTGCACAGCATTTAACAGCACCCCACGTCTCTAGGGCTTGAGAGAGGTGGGGGGGCCTTGTGGGTAGGGGCAGTGGCGTGGCTGCCAGGCGCCTGGGTTCCACTCTTGGCACTGGCTGTGGGGAAATTGGCTTCGCTGCCCTGGGACTCAGTTTCCCCCCTATAAGCTGTGGCTGGTGAGAGGCTGAAGGGCGCTGGATGAATTGTGCCACCTTGTGGCTGGTCTGCTATTACTGTGCTAGGGACTGGGCCACCTGGGGTCACTGTCTGTGTGGCCACCGCATGCCCCTGGCAGGGCTCTTCCTCTCGGTGGGGTTCGCTGCTTGCCTGTGTTGCCAGACTCGTGGGGATGGCAGCAGGGAGCGGTGCTGTGGGGGGGTGTAACTCAGCACTTAGGGTTGCCAGGTGCCCGGTTTTCGCCTGGACAGTCTGGTATTTGCGTCGTCTGTCTGGTAAAAACACCCAGAAAATATCGAACGTGTCACATGTCCGGTATTTTCTGTTTGTCTCGGACGGAAGGCCGGCGGGGACATTCTACCCCTGCCGTGTTGGGCGGGGGCGGGGGCGGGGGCAGCGGGGAGCGGGCGATTTAAAGGCGCAGTGACTTTTTTTTTCTCAACCAATTTTGCCGCCATGTTCGGGATTTTTTGTGAAAGTATCTGGCAACCCTACGTGCACTTAGTAGGGATCTTTTTAAGAGCCCCTGTGGGGCAGGCGGGGCGGCCCATGAGTATAGGCCGACGCGGCTGTCGCCTAGAGCGCCGCCTTCAACGGGGCACCCGGGGCGCCTGATGACGACGCCATTGACGGCCGCGCAGGCGGGGGCCTCGATCGCGCGTTCCGCCTGGGGCGCCAGCTGCCGCAGCCGGCCTCGGGCCGCCCCTGGGGGCAGGTAGGAGTGAGTTGAGTGTTACTGGCGCTGGGCGGGTGCAGCTTCTGGAGTTGGGTCCGACTCCATGAGCCGGCAGGCCGGGCAGATGCTTTTCTAAGCCTGTGGGAGCCGCGGAGCCAGGAGCCGCGCACGGGCAGCTGCCCTCACGCTGCAGCACTTTGCAGCAGGTGGCGATGTCGCTAACCCCGCCAGGGCTCAGGGCAGTGCTACTAGAGCTCGGAGAACCTGGGGGGGTCACTTCTGGGTTCGTCTCTGCCTTGCCTGCCCTTGGGACTGTAGCCAGCTGGTCTCGTTCGCTTTCTCCGTCAGCAGGACTGTTCTGCTCCTCCCTGTGAGGCAGTGGGGAGTTTGGGGGTTCGGAGGGGGTGTTGCGTCCGGGGGACACTCGGCCCAGCAGTTACTGGTTCAGTGTGATAAGGGGAGAGTTTGGGGGTTCGGAGGGGGTGTTGCGTCCGGGGGACACTCGGCCCAGCAGTTACTGGTTCAATGTGATAAGGGGGGAGTTTGGGGGTTCGGAGGGGGTGTTGCGTCCGGGGGACACTCGGCCCAGCAGTTACTGGTTCAATGTGATAAGGGGGGAGTTTGGGGGTTCGGAGGGGGTGTTGCGTCCGGGGGACACTCGGCCCAGCAGTTACTGGTTCAATGTGATAAGGGGGGAGTTTGGGGGTTCGGAGGGGGTGTTGCGTCCGGGGGACACTCGGCCCAGCAGTTACTGGTTCAATGTGATAAGGGGGGAGTTTGGGGTTTCGGAGGGGGTGTTGCGTCCGGGGGACACTCGGCCCAGCAGTTACTGGTTCAATGTGATAAGGGGGGAGTTTGGGGGTTCGGAGGGGGGTGTTGCGTCCGGGGGACACTCGGCCCAGCAGTTACTGGTTCAATGTGATAAGGGGGGAGTTTGTTGTTGCAGAGAACAGCCCAGAGTTGGAGCCGGGGGGTCTGGTGCCCTGGTGCCCCCGACCCTGCTTGGAGGACACGGCCGGCTCTGGCCAGGTGACAGACAAGGGGCTGCAGAGAGGGACCCGGGGACCAGCCCAGCTGAGCCCAGTGAGGGGGGATCATTGGACAGAGGAGAGGAGGTGGAGAAGAGGGGCCCAGGCGACCCTCTTACCCGGGGAGAAGACGCTGGCGGGGGAGGGGCTGTTGCTGGGGTATTGGAGGCTCTGCTGGGAGATTGGGGGTTGTTTTGGGGACTGAGGGCAGGGCAGGCAGGACTCAGCCGGCTGCAGGGGAGGCTGAGGTGGGGGCTGGGGGCCCAGGCCGACTGGCCTGAGGGACCCGTTGCTGTTCAAAGCTCAATAGACCCTCCTGTTCGGTGCTGGCTGATAGTCGCTCCGGTCTAGAGAACAGGGGGCACCGTTCCTTCTGGGGGTGGAGGCCCTGGGGTCCAGGGGGGGGACCCCCCCGAGGGGCTCACAGCAGAGGCAGGCGGCTGGAGGCCCTGAGAGGCGCCATCCCAGAGGCAGAGGGGCGGACCCCCCATAACGGGCTTGGCCACGAGGACGCGCTGCTTATAAATTCAACCCAAGGGGGTTATTCCAAAATAAGGCCCTAGTGTAGACTGGGCTCAGACCCCCCCCCCCCCCCCCGCGCTGGAATGTCCCGGTTTGCTTTGGAGGTGCCCCACACCTACGACCTCGCTCCCCTCTCCCAGAGCCGGCTCTGCTTTTCAAACGGCTTCTGTGTCTGCAGCCCCGGGCCCTGCCTCGCTCTCCCGCCCGCCCACGCGGGGGGAGATCAGCGCGGCTGATGGGCCACACAATGTTTCGTCCACAAGTTTTTGAATAATGGCACTTTGTTCCAGGACAACAGGCGGCTTTGTTGAGTGACAGGGCAGCTGTTCTAGAGCAGCGATTGAAATTCGGTCGCCCTTAGCAACAAAGCTCAAATCTCCTGCAGCCAAATCCCTGCTCACGTCTTGCTTCTGTCGAAACGGGCGAGGGAGAGACGGGTCAAAGCAGAGGGGGGCAGAGCAAGCAAGGGGGACGGCCTGAAACAGACGGGCAGAAAGAGCAATTAGACCGCCAGGGACCGAGAACGCGCCAGCCTGCTGAAGGTCCCCGCACTGGGCCAGAGAGAAAACCAGCGAGTGCCGAGGCTGGGCTGTGGCCGCGGGACACGGCTGCGGGGCTCAGAATCCGGGACGAAGCTGCCCACGAGCCCGGCCCGGGGAGAGGCAAGCAGGGAGGAGTCGGAGGAGCTCAGTGACATGGTTCTTTGTGAGTCCGGCCAACGGGAGCAGCGGGGAAAGCCTCCAGGCCCACAGTTTCCTGCACTGCTCTTCCCCCCCCCACCGGGGGAGCTGCAGTGCATGGAGCTATTACCTGCCCCCCGCAAGCCGGGTGCAGCCAGCAAGGCCCCCCCCAGCAGGAAGCCAGCGCTGGCTCTCCAGCCTCTCAACCATGGCACCGGCTTCCTGCTGTGGGCGGGGAGGAAGCCCCAAGCCCATGGCCACCTGCAAGACGGTTGCAGACCACTCCCCGGACCACCCTTTGTGAACCGCTGCTCTAGGAAAAGACCTGGCACCACCCATGTGTAATAGCACCCTCGGGTGCAGCGCACAGCAGCGCCTTGGTATCCGTGTCCCAGCGCTCTGGGGCAGTAGTTTTCAAAGAACGGGTTGCGATCCAGCTCTCAGGTGGGCAGTGGGGCGCTCAGGCAGCCCCCTGCCTGTGTCACCGCAGGCTGCGCCGTGCCCCAGACAGCAGGCCTGGCTCGTAGGTTGGGGGGTGGAGAGGGTAGAGCGCACAGGGCTCTGTGCACTGCCCCTGTCTCAAGCCTTCCTGCTGCTGGCTGCTTCTGGACGCAACCTGGTGGCTACGTCTACACTGGCAGGATTTTCCAAAAATGCTTTTAACGGAAACGTTTTCCATTAAAAGCATTTTCGGAAAAGCACTTTTTGTGGAAAAGCGTCCATGGCCAATCTAGACTCGGTTTTCCGCAAAAAAGCCCCAATTGCCATTTTCGCGATCGGGGTTATTTTGCGGAAAACAGTCCTGTGCTGTCTACACTGGCCCTTTTGCGCAAATGATTTGAGGGCTTTTGCCCGAACGGGAGCAGCACAGTATTTCCGCAAGAACACTGAGTATCTTACAGGAGATCGTCAGTGTCTTGCGGAAATTCAAGCGGCCAGTGTAGACAGCTGGCAAGCTTTCTTGCCAGTCTAGACACAGCCGGTCTGTGGGGCCAGGAGACGTAGGAAAATGCATCAACAATTTTCTTCAACTGGGTCATGAGAAAAAAAATGTTTGAAAACCGCTGCCCTAGTGACCCTGAACACCAGCCACTTGCCCATCTTGTCGTGCAACACGGAAGCAGCTCTGAAGCGTTAGCGACGACTCCTCCACGGTGGATGCCAACTAGAAGCATGAGAACCAGCCAAATGGTGACTATAGGTAATTGACGTTCTAGCCCCATGTCTGGAGAAGTCTAGATCCCTAGTGGTGAGCTGCTGCTGTGAGGCCCTGGGGAGGGGTCCTAGGCCCCTTATGTGCCCAGCCCAGGGGAAGGGAGTCTCTTCCGGTGCCTGCTAGGGACTGGTGGCTTGTGTGAATTGATGCAGTTGGGCTTCGGGTTTAGTCTCTTCGAAATGTCTGGCCTAGAAATGTTTCCCAGTCGCTCGTTTGTATCTTTCCGTTCCCTTGCACGTGTCCTTCCAGAGGTGGAAACAGTCTGCTCACCAGCAGCACATTCTGTGCTCAGAAAAGGGTAGGGCTGGAAAATCAGCAAAGAGAAAGGACCCAGCGCCCTACCCCCTAGCTAAGACCTGAGACGACCAGCTAAAAACCTGACGGAACGTTGTGGGTTTGTTGCCGTGTAAACAGCTGAAATAAACAGCAGCTCCTGGGCTGAGCACGTGTCATATTGTAGTGTCAGGGGGTTTTCTGAGCATCTAAAACCGGGGAGTTTTCATGGAAACGCGGAGAAGACATTCACAGGACTCTGGCATGGTAGGAGTGTGAATTATTTGCATCCCAGTAGCACTTAGAAGCGGCCCCTGGCCCTGACTGCGTGAGGAGCTGTACAAGCGCACGGCGAGAGACAGTGTCTGTGCCCAAGCCCTCGCCGCTGAAATAGACAAACTGTGGAAAAACACAAACGGGAGTGATTTGGCCAAGACAGTGGGAGGAGGATGCAGGTCTCTGGAGGGCCTGCCCGGTTCCCAAACTTTTCAGCATCATTCCCTCCCCCCCCCGTTCTGATTTTTGAAAAACCCTCATGCCCCCCCCCCCCCCAAAAAAACCTTGTTGAGCAAAAAAAAAAAAAAAAGGAACTGAGCAGGGCAGCAAAACTTGATGGGGGGCCTGGGTCACCTCACGCCCCCCCTGAAATTTCTTCACGCCCCCAGATTGGGAACCCATGCACTAGGCTGTACCGCCATCCCCAAGCAATGGGCCATAAATCTAACTTGTGTTTTTCACTCTTTTCACCCCTTTGAAGTCTGAAATACAAATGGATTCCTCCGGAAACCTGGTTTTCTCCACTATGCCCACAGCACGGCTTTATTATTGTAAGGTGACTCACGCGTGCCGGGCTGCTCGGTGCTATTTTGATTGGAGAGTCGCCTACGACAGCTGAGAGAGGTGCACTAGGTGGAGCAAACTCCCCAGAGATGGCGTCTTTGTTGGCTTCTCTCCTGCTACAGCCCATGCTGGGCCATACGCCGCACTTTCCTTACCTCCCCTGTGGCAGGATTGCTGGCCGGGGCGTGGTGACGGTGGGCTTGGAAGTTCAAGATAGCTTTTTTAAGGGGGGAGGCTCCCGATCCTGCTTGTAGGTTCCTGGGTTCTGTAGCAAAGCAGCACACCCGGAAAGAAGCGCCTGGCGTAAGGCAAGACGAGTTGTGCCTCTCTGCCATACAAGCCGCCTGCTGTCCGTCTCTGGGTTATGCTGAATTCTAAGCCCTAAAGGCGTGTGATGTTGCAGCCTTCCAGCAAGAGTGTCTGTGTTTTATCCGCTGTCTCTGTGCATGTGCTGTGAACCAGAACACTGTCAAGTGCTTTGTGAAAGGGACCAAACACCAGGGCTCACACTTACCAGTCCCAGCTCTGCAACTGACTCCCTGGGCAACCTTGGTTAAGTCAACCAACCTTTCTGTGCCTCAGTTTCCCCAGGTGTGACATGGGGATGAAAACAAGCCGTTCACAAAGGCTCAATCCTGATGGCAAAGCCCTTTGAGGTCCTGGCCAGAAGCGTGCTGCCCACACACAAAGGGATGCTGTCCCCTTGTGCACTCCAGGGGTGCTTGTGGGGATCGAGGGGACCTGGCATTGTCACTGCTGGCTGCCTGGGCTTTTCAGTTCTTCCCAGTGTCACTTTCCACTACGGAGCCTGGCCTGACCCCATCCTGGGGACGAGTCGAGTTACTTACCCAAGCGAGGTGACGCCGTCTGGGCCGTCTGTGACACCTCTGCCCGATAATCCGGAGAGGGTCGTTCGTCACCTCTCACCAAGCAAACTCGTCAGAGACAGACGGGAATCCCGGCAGCTGCTGCTGGGGAAGCCGCCCAGGTAAAGAGCAACGCCTGGGCGCTCGCTGTCCTGCCCCAAGAGGCGGGGCATGATGGGGTGTGATGCGAGGGGGGCTCTCTGGGACGGATGGTTGCTGGTGGGATTCTTCTCGCAGACATGGAAGCGCCCAGGTAGGCAGATCCCAGGACAATCCCTTACGCCCCGGGCCGACGGGGAGGGAATGCCCTGGTGGGTGGAGGTGTCATGCCAGGATGGGAGCCAGTGACAGAAGCCTGTGTGACCAGCTGTCACGAGCTACATCTGAGGGAACTGTGTGGGGAGGCAGGAGCTTGGGATCTTCAGTGGATGGAGCTCAAAGTTCCTCTGTACAGGTGGGCAGGGTCGTTATTCCCATTTTATGTCTAGGGAAACTGAGGCACAAAGGGGGTTGCTGACTTGCCCGACGTCACCCAGCAGACCAGTCAAAGACCCAGGAAGCAGCCGGGTCTCCTGAGTACCGATCCAGTGCTCTGTCTACTAGACCACATTGCCTTCTATTTTGGCTCCTTAACACAATCTGCTGTAACAAAACCCCCTTTACTCTGACCTCACCCCCACCCTCACTCCCCATCAGCACCACGTCCTGCGTGTGCTCGGTTCCACAGGCAGGCCAAGCTACCCCCAAGAACACACCACCGCTGCGCAGCCTGTGCTTTTTCTGGCGGGGCCCTGTTACATCCAGCAACCGGGCCATGAAACCAACACCCCTCTGCCACACTCCCAATAGGAGCTACAGACCCGCAGCTCATCCCCTGCAGATCCAGAGCAGCAGTAAACTCTGTGGCCCTCACTTACAGCTCAGGCTGGGAATGGCCCCTACCTCTGCTTAGCTGCCAACAGCCCCCAAACACCATGGCGCCCCCCCCACCTTCTGCATGCAGCCCGGCAGCAACCCTCTGGGTCCACCAGCGAGCCCCGTCCGACACCAGCCCCGAGCACTATGGCTGTTGCGTTTAACATCCCACTCTAGCAGCCCTACGCCCCCCATGGGCTCTCACTCCCCAGATGGGCTCCCAGGGCAGAGTTAAGGTTGTTCGTGTGTAAACCTCCCCTGCCCCCACACAGTGACAGGGCCACGGTTTCCCTCCTGCAATAGGGCTCGTTTCAGCCACGTGTGCAAAGCGGGCCCCTCTCCTTAAAGGCGGGGCAGGTGGGGGGTGTCTGCGGGGCGGGTGCACTGTACGTTTCCCATTCCCCTCTTGGTTGTCTTCCAGGGGCTCCGTCCCCGCAGCTCTCACTAGGCTCCTTTCCGCAGGCTGTCCCTCCCCAAGGGAACCCTGCACTGTCCCACTGTCCCGCGTGCTCACAAGAGATCCCCCCCTCGGCCTTGGGCCAGTCTGTCATTTCAATAAAGCCGCCGAGCTGCCATGCCTGGGGTCTGCGTCTGGGTCCTGCAGGGGGTGGGACTGGACCATCCCCAGGGACCCGTCTGCCTGGGAATCAGGGCCTGGAGCAGGTGGTGCGTGTCCCAAGGCCGCTTCCCTCCGCTCTCTGGCGGTGGCTGCTGACACAGCTACTGCTCACATCACAAGCAGGGATCCTGCCTCTCCCCCAGGACCGCAGCTCTGCCCAGGGGAGGGCAGCAGTGACTGCAGCAGCTCTCTGTGCTCACCCCATAAAGCCTCCGGTCCTCCTGCAGTTAAAGCTCTAGGGCTGGGCTGTTTTGATGCTCAGACCCTGTGGCTCCTGACACCCACATGCGTAAGAGATCTCCTGTACTCCATGGGTCGACCTGGCCACATTCCCAGGGCTCCTGTGTTCCCCCATCTCAGCCTGGTCGGGCACCCCACGCTCCCCGCTGGGCGCTGCTCCTTGCTCACCTGCCCTGCTGCAATACAGGTTCTCCCTTAGCTCTCCAGTCCCTCTGCCCCCGCTCCAGCCCGGCCCTGCAGTGCAGCGTTGGAGCCCGGCCCTCTCTTCTCTGGCCACCGAAGCTTGCTTCAGAGCCCTACGCAATAAATCTGCGTGCGCCGCCAGCACAGTCCCGGTCTCTCCTGTCGTCCAGCCCCGGTGCGGCTCCTTGGGGGAACATTTGGGGAGGGGCGTCCCCCCTGCGTAATCAAAGTCGCCCCACTCCATGGGGGCGACGGCCAATGGCTGAGGAAAGCACAAAGGTCAGGGGTCAAAATGCCATCGCGCTAGGCTAGGTCTGCAGCAAGTGGGCCCCAGGGAGCATGGGGGGTTCTTCCCCTGACCGGCGGCTGGTCCCCTCAACCCTCTGTCCAGGAGTTTGGGTTGGAGCGGCTGGGCAGGTTTGCCAGGCAGCCCGGCAGAAGCCGGTGTGATCATTTTTTCCTGTGCTAGCGGCAGCTCTACAGATGAGACTCCAGTGATGTTCTTATACGAAACCCAGACTCCTTGGGGCTGACGGGCCCAGACGAGACAGTGCAGCTAAGTGACGCTGCCTTTCTTCCAGAACACACAGGCTGTGTCTAGACTGGCAGCTGCTTTTGCAGAAAAACTTGCCAGCTGTCTACACTGGCCGCTTGAATTTCCGCAAGACACTGACGATCTCATGTAAGAAATCAGTGCTTCTTGCGGAAATACTGTGCTGCTCCCTTTTGGGCAAAAATCTTTTGCACAAAAGGGCCAGTGTAGACAGCTCAGATTTGTTTTGAGCAAAAAAGCCCCGATCGCGAAAATGGCGATCGGGGCTTTTTTGCGCAAAAGCGTGTCTGGATTGGCACGGACGCTTTTCCTCAAAAAGTGCTTTTGCGCAAAAGCGTCCGTGCCAATCTAGATGCTCTTTTCCGCAAATGCTTTTAATGGAAAACTTTTCCATTAAAAGAATTTCCGGAAAATCATGCCAGTCTAGATGTAGCCACATTGTCTGTCGCGGGCCCATTCACGTCACATGCCACATCCAGGGCTGTGTGCACCTCGGCTAGAGCTGGACTGCCTTTCTCCATGGGAGAGGTGAGCCCTTCCCCTGCAAACGGGCCTTCAGAAACCCACGTTCGCCCACAGTCTTCACTGTGGTCATGGTAGGACAGCAGCTCGAGGCTCCGGCCATGAGCAGGGCCTTGCTGTGTCAGGCGCTGGACACGCAGAGGGAGGAATGTCCCCGCCCTCCCCGGGGTAACTCCATGCTAGAGTGGCCCCTGGCAGGTCCTGTCGACGAGCTGAAGCTCAAGGAGTAGCTTGAGTAGCCGTGGGGGGCCAGTGGTGTGTTTGTGAAGGGCAGTCACGGGGAGTCCAGGAGAAAGGGAAGGGGGGGTCAAGCAAAGAATGTCAGCATGACACGTAGGATCCTCTGTATTCTAATCCTGGGTCTGACAGTGACTCCCTCCCGCTGTGGTTCTTGGTATGGTAAGACCGCCCTGTGTCTCAGTTTTCCCAGCTCTAAAATGGACGCAGAGCAAAAGGCTGGTGCACTGATTAGGACACTAGGGCTATGTCTACACTCGCAGCTTCTTGCACGAGAAATATGCAAATGAGGCTAAGCGTGGAATATTGACGAGCCTCATTTGCATACCTAACGAGCCCCCATTATTGCAGAAGAGGCTCTTGCGCCAGAAGGAGCTGTCTACACTGCCCCCTCTTGCACAAAAAAACCCTCTTGCACAATGCCGCTACTCCGATTATTTTCAGGAATAACGGCATTGCACAAGAGGAGGCAGCGTAGACAGCTCCTTCTGGCGCAAGAGCCTCTTCTGCAAAATGGGGGCTCATTAGGTATGCAAATGAGGCTCGGCGATATTCCACGCTTAGCCTCATTTGCATATTTCTCGTGCAAGACGCCACGCGTGTAGACAAGGCCTAGCTGAGGAACCTGGGACTCCCATAACAAACTTCCTGTTGGGCCCTGGGTAAGTCACTTAGCCTCTCAGCCCTGGGGACTGCTTAGAGAGCTACAGATGGAACTGGGGGGGGGCAGTCAGCCCACCCCATCCAACAGGGAATGTGGGGGCAGGTTTTCAGGTGCTCGGCTTCTGTGCTCAGAGCCAGATTTTTCAAAGTGTGGGGCACCAATACACCAAGGTGCTTCTAAAATCTGGCCACTTCCTAAGGTGCCTAAACGGGAGCAGCCCCGTTTTCTCCCTCTGGGGCACCGGGCCTTGGCCACTGTGGGCAGAGAGGACCCTGGGCGGGATGGGCCTTGGCTCTGACCCAGCCTGGCCCTTCGGCTGTTCTCTTCCAAATGGCGGAAGTAGCAGGAGAGGGGCCCCAGGCCCATGGGCTCACCCTGCTGCCCGGAGGATGCTGTTTGCTGGCCCATCCCCAGGTGTCCTGAGAGCGGACTAGCTAATTGTCAGGTGCCCTGAATAATACAAAGGCTTGTCCCTGGGGGCTCCCTGCGGGTAACACAAAGCAGAGGCGCTGACCCGGGAAGGGGATGGAGCAACAATGGGAGAGAAATGAGGATGTTTGCGGGGGGGGGAGCCCCCAAATCTCGTCTGGTGAGTTCGAGTCCCAGTTCGACCACTGAGCTGCTGTGCCGGGCCCTGCTGCCCATAGGAGAGTGTGGGGTGCCTGCCCCTTGCGCTTGGGGGGCCTGGGGCAGCCACTCCAGCCAGCCCATGGATGGGGGGGGCAGAGTGAGGTTAGCCCAGTCAAGCGGGGCCTTCGAAACCTCTGGGGGATGGAGAGTCCCCCCCCCTCCCTCGGGAACCCAGCCCAGGGCTTCTCCCCCCCCCCCCCCCCCAGGGAAAGAGTGTTTCCTAATATCCAACCTACCCCCCCCCCCGGCCCCTCGTACTGCCACCCTGAGACCCGCCGGGCTCCATCCGCTTCAGACCCGCCGGCAGGAGGCGGGAGGCGGGAGGCGGGAGGGGGAAGGGTCCGCCCACGCTCAGGGCCCTGTACCAATCTCTGGTCGTTATGTAGCTCAGGGGGCCTGCAGCAGCCCCCGCCCCCGGCCCCCGGGGCGCTGTGGAGGCAGCAGGCGCCGCGGATCGGTGCCGGGCTCGGAACCCCACAGGGGCTGCGGGGCGCCCCGGAGCAGCGGGGTTCCCACGGGGCTCTGCGGCTTTAAGAGGCAGAGCCGGGCGCCGGCAGGGGGTGGGGCTCCTGCATCGGAGCCGGAGCCGCCGCAGAGGGCTCGCACCTCCACCTGCGGGCAGCGAGCGACCCCGGCGCGGCCCCGCACCCCCCGGTTCTGGCCCCGGGAGAGCCGCCCGGCTCCGCCCCGCTCCGCTCCGCACGCAGCCGGGGGAGGATGGCGGGGGGGCGCGGGTGAGCGCAGCCTGGGCTCCCGCCGGCCCCGCCATGGGCTTCCTGCACCAGCTGCACCTCCTGCTCTGGAAGAACGTGACGCTCAAGCGCCGGAGCCCGGTAAGGAGCCGGGGGGGCGGTCAAAGGGCGGCGGGGGGGCGCCGGCTGCCTGGTGCCCCGCGACTGGCCGCTGCGGCTCGCTCGGCCCTGGCTCGCAGCGGCGGCCTCGGCCTCCGGCCGCCTCCCTGGGCCGGGCAGCGCGGGGCGCCCTCGCCCCGACCAGCCGGGGGTCGCTGCGGAGCCGGGGCGGCCGGTGCCTCTGGTTCTCCCCCGGGGCCTGCCCCGGCGCGGCTCTGCGGGGCCCCCGCGAGCGCCCAGCCCCGGGCCTGCCTCGGCCACCCTGGGCGAGCGGCCACAATTGGCCCGACCCTGGGTGGCGGGGTCCCCGCGTTGGCCGGCGGCCTCTCCGGGCAGGGGCATCGCAGGCTGCCCGGGCCGTGGGTCCTACAGCTTAGTCCTCCCCGCCCCGCCTCCTGCGTGTGATCCCTGGGGACCGGCTGTTCCCACGGCGCTGGCCGGGCTGCAAATAGGCTTCCGAATCCGATGTGGGTCAGCGCAGCCGGATCCCCGCCCGGGGGCGCTTGCTGCTTGTGGGGCCCAGCGGGCAGGTGGAGCGGCTGCCCCGTCCCCTCCCTGACCCCAGGGCTGCGGGGCAGGGGGAGAGTCCTGGGGTTCAGGCTCCCCGAGGTGCCCAGGCCCGAGAAGAGCCCCTGGAGCCGGCCTTGGCGCGATGGACGCGCAGGGCAGCGCCGGGTGGCTGGGTTGGTCTGCGCGTGGCTACGGGGGGAGCCAGCATCTGACACTGGGACTGGGAAGGAGATGGAGGCTCTGAATGAGGAGGGCCGGGGGGCTAACAGCGTCTGCGGGGTCCCGGGCAAGGCCGGGGGGCTCCATTCCCCGGAAGGGCCGGGTGTCGGATGGAAGGTGAGAGCATGAAGCTGCCTCCCACCCCCAGCCCTCAGAGCTGCCCAGAGCGCACCATGTGGTGCTCCAGCGGCGATTGAAAGGCCCAGGGATCTGCCCCCCCCCCCCCCGGTCTGCGGGCCTGGTGAGAGTGTTGCCCATTGGCTCGCGTTGCCGAGGGTCGTGGTGGGTTCGCCGTCGCTGCCGACTTTCAAATCGTGCTGCTTGGAAAAGCCGCCGGTCTGCCCTGGGAAGGCTGGGGGCAGGTGCGTGGCCTGGTCGGCAGCGCTCAGACAGATCGCCCCCGCCGCCCTGGCCTGGGGATCTGGGACTCTCCACTGAGCTTTAATGACAATTAACTCCTTCCGCCGCCCCTCCCCCTGCCGCGCTGATTCACCGTGGGGAAGCTGGGCTGCCGGGTGGGTTTCGTGGGCTGCGCAGCGGGCAGGCTGCCTTGGGCAGTGATTTAAAGAAGCGTTAGGCGGGTGCCGAAGCAGAGGAGGTTCCCTCCTTGGCTATTTGGCTGCAGTCTGGGGGCTCGTTGGGTGATGGGCGAGTGGAGCAGGTTGGGGGGGGAATAGCCCTCCCCTGGCCCCGCTGGGCAGTAGAGTGGCCAAGCGTTGGGAACAGGCAGAGCTTCGCTGGCAGGGCGGGAGCCGGCAGGTGATGGTCTGACTGGCAGCTGACAAGCAGCAGCCTTGGAGACGTGTGCCTGGCATTTTTCCTCCTCGCCCTGTGTAAGACAGCCCGACCCTGCAGCCCTTGGGCACCGCAGCAGCCGCAGCCCCACTGAAGAAAGGGGGAAGCCCCATGGGTGAGAGCCTGCAGCCCTGTGGCATGTGGGATGCTTGTCTGGGATGTGCTCACGAAGGGGAAAGGCCGGGCCAGGCGGAGCAGAAGTCTCCCCCTCTCCCCTGCTCAGCCCGCTCCCAGCCTGCTGGGTCTATCCTGCGGGAGCAGCGTTCAGAGCTGAGTCATCCTGTTGCACGAGGAAGCAGTGAGCAGGGCTGGCCTGTCCTGCCAAGGAGCCAAGCCACCTGCTGTTGTGTCCTGCTCCTCGGGCAGGCGCCGTGGGCGAGGGCTTTGGACGACAAAGGTGCTGCGAAATTCCCGGGGGAGTTTGGCTTTTTCAGGTCTGACTCGTGCTCGGGGCTCTCGCCTCGCCTCGCCCCGAGCGGCGCCCAGCCAGAGGCTGCTGGGACGTGTCTTCGCTGAGCTGCCGTTCTCCCAGCTCTGGGGCCGCCCTGCGCTTTGGAGCAGGGTTGTGGGGGAGCTGGCCGCTGCGAGACCTCGGCACCCCAGGCTGGACATGGTTTCCCTCTCGTGTCAGGTGTGCTCTTGAGTGGGTCTCAGCACCCCCACTGTGCAAACTGCCATGCCACCGGCCCCCCAACAGGGTGGGTGGGGTAAATGCTGTGCACCCCCTCGGGAGCGTGAGCAGGCTGCCTGCTGCGGGGCCGGGGGGGCTCAGGTGTCGAAGGAGAGCCAGGCAGCTGCCTAGGTGAGTTGTGCTGGCAGGATGCGCCGTGGGGCAGGCCGGGGGGCGCATGTGGCTCTAGAGCCCGTGCCCCTCTAACAGTGCCCCACTCCCCGGTACAGGCGAGGCCCTGAGGAGCAGGGTGTCCGGCATAGGGCTGGCAGGGCCTGACCTCTCCCGCTTCTGCCCTGGCGATCGTGTGAGAGCTGGCACAGGCAGCAGCCTGGCACGCCCCGCCCAGGAGTGCCCAGGCCACGTGGGGCCCGCAGAGCATGCGGCGCAGCAGCCACCTGACGGTGCGGTGGGAGCTGCGACTTTCCTTCATGGCAGCGTCCGTGTGGGGGGCACTCCAGCCCCTGCCTGTGCAGCCTGGCCTGCTGGTACTGGGCACCTCCCTGCCCGGGGCATCGCCGTCCGTGTGTCCCAGGCTCCTTCCCCTGGGGACCTGGCCACGCTCCCTCTGCCACGTGAGCTCTCTGAGCTGGTGGTTCACCGAGCGGCTGGGGCGGAGGCTCAGGTGCCAAGGCCAAACAGACCAGGCTGGTGACTCAGCCGGCTGCTAACTAGCCAGCAGTTCTGCCCAGCAGAGCTCTGAGCTGGGCCCTGCCGGGCAAAGCACACACCTGCCTTGGGTTTGGTCTCCCGGCCGGGCCCTGCCGTGGGCCGCTGAGAAGCCTGCGGTCACCTGTCTCCACTCTTCCCAGTGGTGGTGTCTGTGGCCTGCAATGATCTGCCCCTGGGCTGGTGGGAGGGGCGGGGGTGGCAGCGTTGTGCGGCTGCTGCTTGGCTCTGATCTCCGTGCCGAGAACACCTGTTCCCGCGCTCTCCTGGCCAGGAGACGTGGCGCTCGGGGTTGCTCTGTGGCGCTCAGAGCTGGCTGCCTTGCCAGGCCGCAGTAACGCGCTTGGGTGTCTGCCGCTGACCGGGGAAGAGGGCACCAGAAGAGCTGTGCGCGGTGGGTTGGGGTGTTGGCTGAGCCATGCGCTGCGCAGGCAGCGAGGCAGAACGGGCGGTACCCCTGCCTTCCGCCAACCCTCCCAGTGGCGGACAGGAGGCGCTTTCACCCGCAGAGGCGTCGAATGTGGCGGGAGAAGGAGACGCTGGCCTGGGAGTCCTGAGAGCAGGGCTGTATTCCAGGCTCTGCCATGGACTTTCCGGGTGACCTTGGGCTAGTCACTTCCCTGTTGTGCACCTCAGGTTCCCTTCCCCACTCTATCTTGTGTATCTGGATTGTAAGCTGCTTTGGACAGGGGCAGCCTCTTGCGCGCGGGCAGAACACCTGGCCCTGTGGAGCCCGGAGCTCACTTGGGCCTAAATGTCTCAGGAGTCCTCAGCAGCGAGGAAACGTTCTCGTCCAAACCGAGTGTGTAAAGCAGGGCACTCGGCGGGGCGGTTTCACGTCATTCCGGGCCTGTGGAGGTAGCAGAGCACGGAGAGGGCACCCGCCCCGCCCCGCCTCGCTCTCCCCGGGGTGGCCCCAGGCTCCCAGGGCTCAGGGATTTGAGGATTTGGAGCCTCAGATTAGTTTGCATTTGATTTGTTTTTCAACAAGCACGTCTGTATTTTCGTCTTCCTCGTTGAGTCACCGCAGGGCAGAGTTAAGGCTGTCGGGTGCCTTTGCTGTTCATTTCTTACCCTGAAAGCCCAACGCGAGCAGGGTCACCTCAGCGCTGATCTGCCTGGTCTGGAGACGATGCCGGGCCTGCCCGAGGGCCTGCTGATGCCAGGCGAGCCGCTCTGCTCTGGGCTGGGAATGTGCCTTTGGGAAGATGTGCCGGGCTTTTCCCGCACAAGAGGGGATCACGGCAGAGCTCCCGTGTGGCAGCCGGTTGCGGAGGAACCTGCGCAGCTCGCGTGGGGTAGTAAACAGTCCCGACAAACTGGCATTCTTCTTTAACTCTTCCGGGGGGGGGGGGCACCTCCGTTTCCCCACCCCCTGCTCAGCGCAGGACCGGGCCTAGTGCCACAGCCAGTCGCGTTCCTCCTGCTGCTCGTGCCAGGCCGGCCGGAGGGGGCGAAGAGCTGGGGGAGGGCAGGCGGGGGAGGCCTTGGTTTGGCACAACCGCCCCAGTGGCCTGTGCGTTGCCAAGCTGCAGGAATGGTCCCACGTCCTTAGCAGAGCCTGGTCTGAGCTGTGTGCCGGTCGGGGCCCCGGCTGGGACTGTCCCATGACACCCTGTGCTGCTGCTGGAGGCTCTGGAGCCCAGGCCCCCTCCTAAGGGGCTCTGGAAGGTCTGGCTTGTCTCTAGCGCTTGGCTCTGCGAGTCCCTCGTGCTCTGACCCGTGGCAGCACAACGTGCCGTCCGCAGGGGGGAATCAAAGGGTGTCACCGAACACCTGCTCTGCCAAACCAGGCTCATTTTTCTCCCTGGCTGAGCCAGTGCAGGTTCCTGGGGCGCCCCCACCTACCATCCAGCCTGCGCTGGGAGCCGGGCAGCCCGCACCTGCTGCAGGTGGGCAGGCTGCTCGCCTAGAGAGAGGCCCCTGGGGGCAGCTGGTTTCGTTTCCTGGCTGTGCAGCCAGAAGCAGCCTCACCTTTGTGTGTGTGGCTCTGGTTGCAGAGCAACAGGAGGGTGGGGAGATGGAGCCAGGCTGGCTCGGGCGCTCGCAGGCGGAGAACAGCCGCAGGGCTGGGGCTGGCCAGTGGCAGCAGGGCTCTGCTTCCCGGGAGCGGGCTGGTTTCGGCTGCCCCGAGCGCCTGCCCCGGCTGCTGCGGCCTGGCTGGGGTTGTGAGTGCAGAGCTCGTGCAGGGTGATCGTGGGCCCAGCCTCGCTGGGAAGCAGCCTCCCGCCCGCCCGCTAGCGCCAGGAGGGTGTGAGCAGCTGCTGCTCTGCAGTGCCTGCTCCGGGTGGCCCCTCATTGGAGTCAGGCGGGACGCCGGGCAAAGGTGTCTGCAGCTAAGCAAACGTAGGCGCCTAATGCCCAGAGGCCGGGAGCCCTGCTTTGCAGCCGGCTTCTTTGGGCTTTGGCACCTTTGTGAATCAGGGAGCTTCTCTGGGTCCCCGGGAGAGGTGCCCCGGTCTGATTCTCATGGGCTCCACCTGTAATATCGGGGTGATGGCTGTTTCCTGGGGCGTTTGTTTCACTTGAGACTTGGATTTCCCCGAGGAAGGCCCCAGGTGCTAGGGTGCCAGGCGACCTATCCAGCCAGGCTGTGCAGCTGGCAGGTACCCAGGGAAACCCGGGGGTTGTGGGGTGGAGCGTTGGCTCCCTGCAGGGCTGGTGCTGACCAGGAGCCGGGGTGCTCAGTGGCACCGGAGGCTCGGCAGGACCCGCTGCGGCGGGAGGGGGCTGGAGACAGCGGGGTGCTGACGGCTGTCGGTTTCGCTGTGCGGCGGGAGACGCCCCCTCTCCCTGAGCAGCGCGCGAGGCCTTGCAGGCTGCACGTCGCACAAGGCTGCTCTGGCTGGTGGGGCTGCACTGGGGTCGGTCAGAGCTCGCGTGGCCCGTACGCCCCCTTGAGTCACCAAGAGCCTTCTGTGGGCGTGGCGGGGACCCCCGTCCAGCACGCTGGGACTCTGCCAGCCAGTAGAACAGAGGGGGTGTTGCTGCTCCCGATACAGCCCCGCAGGGGGTTTGATGTAGGCAGCCAAGGACAGGCCAGCAGCTCTAGTTCCTTTGGGGGGAGGGGTTCACAGGCCTCTGAACCCCTATACTGGTTCCAGACTTCTTCCTCCGTGCTTCCCCACGCCCAGACTGCCCAGCTCCCAGGCCCTGCCCCCCAGCCAGCTGGCCGTCTCCGCCTCCCTTCCTTTGTCGCCCCTGCTTAGGCTGGGCCTAGGTGTCTGGGCCAATCCACATGTGGGTGAGTCAGTGGGAATCACAGCCCAGCACAGGGGGACCCCGGGTCACAGAGCAGACACCCCCCCATACACACTATACCACACCTTCCCCCTCCCCTGCAAGGTCACAAGACTCGGCCACTAGTAACAAAGGGGACTTTGTGCCAAGTGGGGAATTTTTTTGTAATATGCTTGAGTCCTGGGTTTTGCCTCGGTTTCCCCTACATGCTGCATCGTTACCTTGGGAGTGGGCAAGGGACAGTCCGGTCTCCAGGCAGGTGGAGCAGCTGAGAAGACCAGGGAGCAGCTGAGAAGACCGTGGCGAGGACATAGGGTTCTGAGCTGGTAGGTGCCAGAGGGAGATGGACGGGCCTGCTTCTGCCATGGGGAGCTGAACAGCGCTTCCCCCAGCTGGAGAGCAAAGCGCCAGAGGGTTCGGTGCAGTGTTGTGTGTCCCTCTAACGTTTTCCATCCATGTGCAGGATAAATTTTATGTGCACCAAACCGTGTGGATGTGCACCACCAGTAGAAACCCATGCTGCCGACTGTGGCGCTCTATCAGCAGGGCGGCATTTGAATTTGTCCTGGGTGGCTGCCCAAGTGCTCGGCTTAGAGGGAACCCTGGTTATGGAGGGTCAGGGCTGGCTGCTGGAAGGGAAGAGGCTGGAGCCTGACCCCGGAGATGACAGAACTTGAACCACGGGGTTTGCCACCGCTCGGCTGTGCTCCAGCTGCCAGGATGGATGGTGCTGGAACCCGAGTGTCGACTCGCCTACGGGCTTCCCATGCTGGGCCCCCATTGGCCAGCGAACCCGACTGCTCCGACAGTGCGAGCGGGTCACAGCCGGCGCGGGGCGAGGTCCGTTAGTCCCCAGCACGTGACAAGGTCTCGGGCGGGGGCTCGCCGACCAGCGCTCCCAGCGGGAAGCAGACGTGCCGCAGGCCCGGCGGTTCAGTCTGAGGAGGCAGTGAAGCCGCATGGCTCGCCCCAGAGGGAGGGCGAGACCCCTAGAGGGACCCTAGCACCGACCAGTCTGTTCAGAAAGTGCATCCCTGGAACTGGGACCAAGTTTCCCCCCGTCCCCTCCCAGTAAGTCCCTGAGCAGTGCAGGGGGTGTTCAGCGTCTTGTCTCCACCCCCCTCTGGTGTGAGCGCTCCCTACTGGCTGACAGGCACGCAGGCAGGTGCAGGGATATCACAGCCTGCCACTGCTGGGTTACTAGGATCAGAGCAGCCTGCTTGGTGAGTTCCTGCCCCAGCATCCCAGGACTGGTCCCCATGACCCCCCTTTGGGTGGCGGGGCAGGGCGGGGGCAGAGGCACCTGGAGGTGGTCAGAACGTTTTTCATGGAACAATTTTCTGTCGTCCTTGGCAGTTCTGCCAAAGCCCACGGCAACGTGTCCACTTCGGTCAAAACTTCCCTAGGAAAATGCCCCAGTGACTCTCTTCTATCCGGTAAAAATGTATCTCTGGTACATCCAGCCTGGCTGTTCTCGTTCTCCCTCTGCTTATCCTTACGAAGGCTTTGCCGCTGCGTGGCCAGGGCAGACTCAGTGCCATTTCATTTGGATCCTGCCCAAGCACGGGCTGAATCAGGATGGCGTGGAATTCTCGAGCCACAGGAAACGTGGCACCTTTGGCGTTTGCTTCCATTGCAGCTTGGAAGCGAGTGTCAGGGTGTCGGACTTTCCCAGGGATTGGGACCTCGGTTTCCCAATGGCAGGTTGGGGAGGGAGCGCTCCCCTGTGGTCGCTTAGGCTGGAGGTGGCAGGAGGTGACGCTGGTGGGAGCCGCCTGTGTCACTGGAGCGCTGGCTCTGCTCCCTGCAGTTGCAAACCAGGCGTTTCATTCTGCCTCGCTATAACCGGGGACACGGGACACCCAGCTGTGCCACTGCCTGACTGTGGGCATGTCTCAGGAAGTCTCCGTGCCTCAGTGTCCCCTCCAACTTTTATCTAGGGGCAGGGACCGTGTCTCGTTCTCTGTACAGCGCCCAACGCTGTCGGGCTGCTTGGTGTGAATGTGAGCGCTGGGGCTGCGGGGCTCTGGCTCCAGAGTGGCAGGACTGGGCCTAAAAGCAGGTTCCGCTGCCTGTAGCTTTGTAGTGACGTGGGCACGGCCTGTAACCCAGCTCACCCCAATCTGTCGGCGTGGGGCCAGCCGTGGCGGAGACGCTCCCGGAGAGCTGAGGTGTCTCCTGCGCACACAGCGGGTACGTTTGAGCTGCGAGCGGCTTGGTAATTCCTTTCCAGCGAGGTCGGGGGAGGGAACGGCAGCCCTCGCTGACACCGGCCAGCAGCTGCTCCCGTTCTGGCCGCGGGCTCCGGGACGTCACGGAGCGCCTGGACGGGCTGGAACAAGGCTGGGAGCTCTAGCATCCCACCTGGGGTCTCTTCCTCTTTCAAAGGCAGCCAGCCTGGAGCAGGGGCCGGCTTCGCCCTCGGCTGGCTCAAAGCTCCCCTTCCAGCTACTGCACTGTAGTCTGGCCACTAAACCTACCAGTGAGCCAGGCCACGGGCTGGCTTCCCACGCGTGGTAACCATGAGGTTGACCCTGGGCTGGAGGGGCTCGAACCCTTGGGGGCCCTTGGCGTGAGGTCACAGTACCATGTGACATGCGCGCTGACCTGGCATGGGCCCTGTGAGGAAAAGGTTGGGATGGGGAAACTGAGGCCAGGGGTGGGAGCAGCTTTCTTCAGGCCACAGTGAGGGGCAAGTGTGACGTAGTGGGGGGGGGAACCTGCTAACTCTCTGGCTGCTGCCTGTAGTTCCACCGAGCAGACAAGCGATGAGTCACTATGCAAAGAGGGTATCCCAACTGGTTTGGCCAGCTGACCCCCATGGAGAGGAACAAAGGAAGGTGGATGCTGCCCTGGCTGGGGGGCAGGGCTGGAGGAGAGTGAGTTAGTTCCTGGCTGGAAAGCAGGGAAGAAGGAGCTGGGGAGGGGGCTGGGATCCCCCCATCTCAAGGGGGCACTGAGGCCTCTTAGCCCCCAGTTCCTGTAACCAGATTACATCTGTGCTGAGCTGTATCCTGGAGGAGCAATAAACCACCCTCAATTCCACTGGCTGGTGGAGTCTGTTTGTGCCATTTCAGGGTGCAGGAGACGGGGGAACCCCAACGCGCTGTCACAGCAGGTCTGCTAGGCCCCGCCCTTCCGCAGTGCCGAGGGTGACGGCAGCGCCCCCTGGGGCAGGGCAGTGCTGTGTGGGGCCGGCCCGGCGGCATAGCTGGGGAGGATGGACTGGAATTGACGCACCCGTGTTGCTCTCCTGGGGGTGGGGTGGTGCAGGATTCCTCTTCCCTGGACCTGGTGGCCTTGCCGTGGGTCGGCCTTCACTCCCCCGCCCTGCCTGTGACGACGCTGCCTGGCTGGGCAAGGAGGCCGCTCGGCTGGGCCCTCAGGGAAATGGCCCTATGGCGCTGCAGGGGTCAGTCAGAGGTCTCCAGTCCTGCTCTGGTGCAGGCCGGCTCCTGGCCACGCTGACAGGCCAGCAGGTTCAGATTTAAGGGGAAATGCTCCTTTCCGGGTGGAGGAGGGGCCCTGGAGTCTCCTGATCCTTAGCAAGGACCCGAGGATCTCCTCCTCCTTCCCTCCAATCCAGGCCCTGTGATCTCCTCCCCCCCCCCCCCCCCCCCCGGCCATGGCAGACCAGGTGGGAGACCCTCTGGTACTGTCCCCGTCCTGCCCACAGGGAGGGGGAGCTGTGGGCGGGCTCCTAGCCGAGTGCTGGAACAGGGCCAGGACATGCTGGTTGGGCCACATCCTCAGAGCACTGCTGGGCCCGGCTAGAACCGCGGGGTGGGGTGGGGTGTGTGTTAGCTCCTGCACAGAGACAGCCGGGACAGTCCCTGCTCCATGGAGCTGGGATCATCCGTCTCAGTCAGTAAATAGGGATTTCGACAGTGTGAATATCCCCATGCTGAGATGGCATCTGAAGCACATCTAGGACAAGTGATTTGGTCAAGGCCATCCAGCAAGTCAGTGGCAGAGACTTGGAATGGAACCTAGGGGTCTTGCTCTATACAGAAGGCCTCTGGCCCGCAAGGGAAGGAGTCCCACTCTCATCACCGCTCCCAAGGGGCTGCAAGACCACTCCCTCCCTTCCCCACTCCGGTCTCCTCTTCCCCATCCTTCCTCAGTTTCTCTCCCCTCCCCCCCCCCCACCTTTGGGGGGGAATACGTATTTCCTGTTGTCCCAGCTGGGTCCTGGGGCTTGTGCAGGTATCTCCAACGAGGGATGTAAAAGGGCCCCCTTATGAGCCAGCTTACCAGTTAACTGGAGCTGTTCCCGCCTCCCTATGTCACGGAGAGCCAGGTTGGAAGAGGCCTCCGCACCCCAGCCGGTTAACAGGTCAAACGATTGCAATTCAACCAGCTGACTCTTTTCCTGCGTATTTATGTCCCTACTTCAAATTGCCCCCTGCCTTCCTCCCTCTGCTCTGCGCCGCCACCCACCCCTACCCCGGCCTTCCCCGGGGCAGCACTTCCAGCTTAGCAGGTGGCTGGAGCCGGGCAGGAGGCAGACAAGCCCTGGGAGGAGGCAGCAGGGGCGTGGGCAGAGCAGCTGGTGGCGAGGAGGGGGAGTCCGGTGGCTTGGGGCAGGTAGGGAAAGTCTTTGTGGCCGTGACTTGTCTGTGCCGTACAGCCGCCGGGCGCGGATGGGGGACCACGGGATGTGCCAGCCCGCCCGTCTCCGCTCGCAGCATGAGCCTGGGGCTTTATTTCAGCAGCAAAGGGGACTTAAGGCCGCGTCCTCTTCCGTGCTGTGCCGGCCCTGGCCATCTGCCTGCTGGGGGGCAGCTGCGTCTGCCCAGCGGGGGTTAAACGTCCCGCGCGGAGCCCCTGCGCTGGCGGGGGGCTTGGGGCGGAAAGGGGGAACCGCTGTGTTCCTGGGGCATTGTCTCGCCTGCTCCCCCTCCCCGGCCGTGGCACGTCAGCAGGGCCGCGCTGGGAGCGAGGGATGCGGCCGCTCCCGGGGGCGACGCTCTGGGATTTGCCGGGCTGCGGCGGGCGGTGCGTTTCTTTGATGTGCCGTTGCCGCAGCCCCGCATGTGCGTGTGGCTTTCCATCTGGCGGGGGCAGGGACTGTCCTGCTCTGTCCGCACAGTGCCTGGTGCGGGGGTGCTGGCCGAGGTCGCGGGCCGGGTACCACTGCAGTGCAAACGAGGGAGAATGCTAATCTGTCCCCAGCCCCTCCCTGGGGGGGGGGGGGTGCTGATCTTGGTGCTGTTCAGCTTCTAAGTCACTTAAAAGAGCCAGAAGGCTCCTTTCCCAACCCTCGTGTGTTGTGGCAGGGCCCACAGCCCCGGCCAGTAGGGCCGGGTGCCTCCCACGCCTGGCAGTGAGCCCCACCCAAGGAGCTGGCCGTGTCCAGAGGCTGATGGTCCGCAGGGGCTGCCGGGGCCCGGTGAGGTCCGCCTGCAGTGCAAGAAGTAGGTTGCAAACCTTCCTGCCCGTCCCAGCGCCTCCCTGGGCCGCTTCCCACTTGGTTTGGAGGCTGCCGCCAGGCGCCGTGATGGCAGCAGGGAGTGGGAGCCGCCAGCCCCTTTCCAAAGTTGTGGAGCAAATCTCCAGCCGTCTGGTGCCTGTGTGTGGGTGGTGGGGGGGGGGGGTCTCTAAGCCCCAGCTGCTGGAGTCCTATGGAGCTGTACAAACACGTTCACAGCGATGTTTAGCCCTTGTGGAGGGGGGAGGGAAGCTGAAAACTGGGCCCCCAAGGGCTCCAAAATCAAAGGATGACGAATGGGACCAAACATGTTGATGTCGAGCCGCACTCCTGATGTTTTGAGGTGCAGGCGGCTGGTTTTGGGGGAGCGTTCCTGGTTTACCGGGAGCAGCCCCCCCCCCCACTACAGCCCGCACTTGGAGATCTGAGACGAGAAACCTGAAGAGCAGCTGGGGGGTGGGTTGTGCGGGCTGTGCCTGGGCATGCCCCGAGTCCAGCCGCACTAGCCTGACGGCGTGCTTGCTTTGGCTGCACCTGGGGCAGTGTGGCTGGCCGATCCCTGCTCTGGCGCTCGGCCCGGTGAGGGTTAACGCACGAGCTCTCTGCCACTGTAGGGCTGCCTGGAGGTCCCCAGTGGAATAAGCCAGTGAGCCCATCCCTGGCGGGAGGGGGCTGGGAGCTGCACTGACCCTGCGTCTCTCCTGCACCAGCCCTCTAAGGAGCGTGTGCTCCAGGCAGAGCTGTTCCTTGGGCCCTGGTGTGGCCGGAGACGGCAGCGGAGGACGTGCCTGCAGGCTGCGCGTGCCCAGGGCTGCTGTGGCCGTAGTCACAGAGCTGGAAGAGACCTCAGGAGTCGTCAAGTCCAGCCCAGGCAGGACCAACCCTGGAAATCCCCATTTGTGTGAGCAAAATAGAGTTGCTGGGAACTGACCAGCGAGGCCTGAGCCCCATTACTGCGCAGCGGGGGGGTGCCCCTGTTCTTGGTGGGGGCCGAAGCCCGACCTGTTACCTGCCCCCGTTCCCCCCGGGGCGGCTCCACGTCCCGCTCAGTTAAGAAGTGGGTCATGGCCTGTGCTTGGGGGCACACGCTGCTGCAGCCAGGCACAGCCCCTGCCCCAGAGAGCTGGCCGGAAGCCAGCCGCCCCGGCTCTGTTCCCGTCTGCGTCGCCAGGCGGGCGTGTCACCTGGAAACCCCCGTGAAGGGGGCCCGGCCCTCAAGGCTTTGCCCTGCCTGGGGATGGGCCCCTGCCCTCCTGCCAGCTCCCACCACTCACCTGCCTCCCCATCCCCACTTGCCTTGGCCACGCTGGCCCAGTTACCATGGCAATGCAGCAAGGTGAGGCCTCGCCGGTTCCTTGTGCAGCGAGCGCCAAGTCCAGGCAGGGAGGGCAGCATCACGCTTGGCTCCCCGCCCCGGCCTGGGGATCGGGCCCTGCCCGGCCAAGGACTCCGGCAGTGGGGGAGGCTGGACTCTGATCCGGCCTGGGCCGGGGGCTCCGTACTCTGATGAAGGAGAATGGCTGGGGGGCAGCTGAGGGCGGCCGTGCTCCCTGCCTGGAGGGGCTCTGCCCCCCCCCCCCAGTACGCTCTGAGTGACCCCAACCCCAGGAGCGTCTCGGCAGGACTGCGGTGACGCACGGAGAGGCTCCTTCCCTGGGGCAATAGAAAGCAAAGCCCCGGGGGGGGGGGGGGTAGATGTGTGTGGAGGTTGAGCTATTACTGGAGCTCTGGCCAGCTGGCTTTCAAAGGGCCAGCACTGGGATCTCCTTGGGTTCTCCTTGGGGGTGATTCCTGGCTTCCCGCCATCAGCCCGTGCCCCCTGCTCCTTGTCGCTGCCCACATCCCGGCTCTGAACCGTCCAGCCTCCCCACTCCCGGGTTCCCCATGGAACCAGCAGAGTCCTTGGCTGGGCGAGGCCCCGAAACCCCGTGCCAGGGCCGTGAGCCAAGCCCGATGCTTCCCCCTCGCAGCCTGGCCTTGGCTCTGCACGATCCCTTGCCGCCTGGCGTATGATTGCTCCTGCCGCGTCCTGGCCCGGGCTAGCCGTGCAGCGGTGCCTAGAGCTGCTGTTTCAGGGCTCCCAGGGTGCCTCCGTGACCCCAGTGCTGTGCCCATCGCTGCTGCCAGCTGCTGGGTCTGTGAGCACGGCGGAGGCCGCACCTGCCCCCAGCATGGGCGGGATCAGCCGTGGGCTGCAGCCCCCCCCTCCCCCCGCTGTTCCTGCAGTTAGGACTTGCCGGAGAGCAGATACAGTCTGGGGGGAGCCAGCGGGAGCCGGTCTGGCAGCCTGCACAAGCCTCCTGGAGGGGGAGCTGGCTCAGGCGCTTTATGGCCCCTAGAGAGGGGCAGGGCCATTACTGAGCTTGGGAGACCAGAAACAAGGGCTGGGCAGAAGCCTCAAGCAAGCTGGAGGCAGAGCCCAGAGCTTGTTAAGGCACCAGGGCTCCCTTTGCTCATGTCTTGCTGGCTGAGCCCCCCGCCCATCCCCTGAGCACAGGTGACGACAAATTGTCAGTTACCAGGGCTCCCTCTGCCAGTGAATCCGGGGATTTTAGCCCCTGCGACAGGTGCGCTCGGCCCTCGGCAGCTCATCCCCTGCTCAGCAGCGCCCCCGGCTCAGAGCCCGCCCCCTGCTCCCGCCCCCGGCTCAGAGCCCGCCCCCTGCTCCCGCCCCCGGCTCAGAGCCCGCCCCCGGCTCAGAGCCCGCCCCCTGCTCCCGCCCCCGGCTCAGAGCCCGCCCCCTGCTCCCGGCTCAGAGCCTGCCCTGCAGCAGCTCTGCCCCTCCTGCTCTGCTGGGGCTCTTCCCTGCCTGGCCTGGCGGCTGAGGGGCGTGGAGGAAGGGGCAGAGGCGCTGTCTGGCCTCTCGCAGCGATGGCGAGGGCCTCTTGTGACTGGGGCTGCAGGGCGGGAGTGGGGCACGGGCAGTTTCACAGCTCCTGCGACTGCCGTTCCTGGGTCCAGCCACCCCTCAGAGGTTGGCGCTTCCATCCCCCAATCTGCCCTCCGCCAGGAACCAGCAGCCGGGGGCCCTCCTGGGAATGCTCCTTGGCGGGCTCCCCCATTGATGGTGTCGCGGCTCACAGGTCGTGCCCATGCTTGGGCCCTCGGTGCTCCGCGCGGGGCCCCCCTGTGCAATGCACCAGCCCGTCCCCGGGGAGCCCCCTCCAGTGCAGTGACCCTCTCTTGAGGGGCCCGCTGTCACGTGGGGGTCTGCCTCTGGGATGGGGCCTCCAGCCTGCCTCCGCCGTGAGCCCCTCGGGGGGGTCCCTGCCCTCTGGCCCCCCAGGACCCCCACTCCTAGAGGGAACAGCGCCCCCCTGCTCTCTGGACCAGAGCGACTCCCAGCCAGCACCCACCAGGAGAGTCTATTGAGCTGTGAACGCAGCAACGGATCCCTCAGGCCTGTCAGCCTGGCCCCCCCAGGCCCCCTCGTCTGAGTCTCCCTGGCAGCCGGGTGAGCGCTGCCTGCTCTGCCCTGTCCCAAACTAGGGCTGTTAAATGTCGGTTAATTGAATAGTCGATAACCTCATGAATTCTTATCGGTTAGTCGACTGTTCTATAGTCCCAGGGGCGGGGCCGGCGGCAGGGCAGGGTGGCAGCAGCCCCTGTCCCGGGGGAGGATCTGAGCCCCTGGACCCAGCGCAAGCCGGGACTGATGTGGCTGCGTGCCCCTGGCTCTATGCACTTGAAATGCAGAGCTGCAGCGGGGGCAGGTCCTGGACTGGGTGCGAGCCGGGGCTGAGCCAGGCTGCTGGCCCCCCTGCTAAAAAATTGACTGGCAAGAGGGCCCGGGGGGAGTGTCGTCTATAGCAGTAACCCACAAGCTTTTTCTTATTGGTTGATTGACTATCCCTGTCCCGAACAGAGTCTTCCAGCAAAGCCTCCAATGCCCCCAGCAACACCCCTCCCCGTCCATTGTCTCTGTCCCGCCTGGCCCCCCCCCCTCCCCCTCCGTCCAACGTTCTCCTCTTGCTGGGATCTGCAGCCCCTTGTCAATCATCTGGCCAGAAACAGCCGCGTCCTCTGAGCAGGGCCAGGGTTACCAGGGTCCCCCCCTCTGGGGCTCCAGTTCTGGGCTGTTCTCTGCAGCAACCTTGTCCCCTTGAACCAGTAACGTCCGGGCACTGAGCGCCCCCTCTGCATGCACCCCCCCAACCTCCCTGACGTCCGGCCTGCCAGTCGTGACCTCCAGGGAGGCTGTGGGTGCTGAGCACTCGTGACGCCCGGCCAGTCGGCTCCTGGGCTCGGGTGCTGGGGAACTGATAAGCCCCGGCCGGCCGGGAGCCCATCCTAGTGTGGGTGAGCGGTTCCCAGCCCCTGCGGTGCCAGGCGACGGGGCTCGGTGGACGGGAGGGGCGAGCACGTTGGCCCGGTGCTCTAAGGCAGGCGCCGGTCGGAGCCCCCGCTTGTCTTTGTTTTGCTCCTCCGAGAGCATCTGCTCCGCCCCCTCTCCCCGGCCAGGCCGGCCCGGCACACTGGCCCCAGTGTGTGCCAGGCGGGGCTGCCCGAGGGGACAGGCCCTGAGTGCTCGGTACCAACAGAGGGTGATTGAGAGCAAGTAAACAAGGGAGGCAGGCAACAAAGGCCTGGGCCAGGCCGGGGAACAATCGGGAGTGGGAGCCCCGGGAGGGGAGGGTCTGCGTGAGGAGCAGCACCCGCCCCGCGGCCCCAGGGCCAGGGTGCTGGAGGAATGGCCTGGCCGGGGGCGTTGCACCTGCCCCGCCCTGCAGTTCCTGGTTTCCCTGGCTCCTCGGGCGCCGCCTGGCTCGCTGATGCCCCTTTGGCGCTGGGATCTGCCCCCCTTTGTTCCTTGGCCCTCCTTGTGCTTAGTTGGTTCCTGCGCTGCCTTGGGCCCCTCTCTGCTGAGCCCGGGGGGCTCTGCTTCTGCAGGCCCCTTCCCCGTGCGCCGGGATTAACTGGGCGCCAAGTGCTGGGTCTGACTCGGCCCCCCCGGCCGCAGCTACAGACTGCTCCGAGCCCGGCTCCCCCAGCCAGGCACGCCCCTGCCCCTGCCCCTGCCCCTGCCCGGGCTGAGCACTTCGGGAGGTTGAGAAGGACCCAGCTGGGGCGGGTTCCTGGGCTGTCACAAGTGCGACTCTGGTCCTGCGTTTGGGGCCTGAGCCAGTGAGAAGGGAGTTTTGAACTACTGTGTGCGCCCAGTGTCCTGGAGCAGTGTAGGGTCTGCCTAGCCCCTGCTGTGCGGTAGATGTATACCCCAAATTAAATGTATACCCCAAATTAAAAAACATAGCAAAAGACCTAAAACAGTGTCACCGTGGCTTAACCGCCATGTAAAAGAAGCAGTGAGGGACAAAAAGGTATCTTTTAAGAAGTGGAAGTCCAATCCTAGTGAGATAAATAGAAAGGAACATAAACACTGTCAAATCAAGTGTAAAAATGTAATAAGAAAAGCAAAAAAAGATTTTGAGGAATAGTTAGCCAAAAACTCAAAAAGAAATAACAAAATGTTTAAGTACATTAGAAGCAGGAAGCCTGCTAAAAAACCTGTGGGTCCCCTAGATGATCGAGCTATAAAAGGAGCAATCAAGGAAGATAAAGCCATTGCGGAAAAACTAAATGATTTCTTTGCTTCAGTCTTCACGGCTGAGGACGTTGGGGAGATTCCCAAATCTGCACCATCCTTTGTGGGTGATGAATCTGAAGAACTGTCCCGGATTGAAGTCTCATTAGAGGAGGTTTTGGAACAAATAGAAAAACTTAATGTTAACAAATCTCTGGGACCGGATGGCATTCATCCAAGGGTTCTAAAAGAACTCAAATGGGAAATTGCTGAGCTATTATCTGTGGTTTGTAACCTATCCCTTAAATCGGCTTCCGTACCTAATGACTGGAAGGTAGCCAACGTGACACCAATATTTAAAAAGGGCTCTAGAGGCGATCCTGGCAATTACAGACCGGTAAATCTAACTTCAGTACCGGGCAAATTAGTTGAAACAATAGTAAAGAATAAAATTGTGAAGCATGTAGAAGAACATAATTTGTTGGACAAAAGTCAACATGGTTTCTGTAAAGGGAAATCCTGTCTTACTAATCTATTAGAGTTCTTTGAAGGGGTTAACAAGCATGTGGACAAGGGGGATCCAGTAGATCTAGTATACTTGGATTTTCAGAAAGCCTTTGACAAGGTCCCTCACCAAAGGCTCTTGTGTAAATTACATGGCCATGGGATAAGAGGGAAGGTCCTTTCTTGGATTGAGAACTGGTTAAAAGACAGGAAACAAAGGGTAGGAATAAATGGTAAATTTTCAGATTGGAGAGGGGTAACTAGTGGTGTCCCCCAAGGGTCAGTCCTGGGACCAATCCTTTTCAACTTATTCATAAATGATCTGGAGAAAGGGGTAAGCAGTGAGGTAGTAAAGTTTGCAGATGATACCAAACTGTTTAGGATAGTCAAGACAGAAGCAGACTGTGAGGGACTCCAAGAAGATCTCACCAAACTGAGTGATTGGGCAGCAAAATGGCAAATGAAATTTAATGTGGATAAGTGTAAAGTAATGCACATCGGGAAAAATAACCCCAACTATACGTACAGTATGATGGGGGCTAATTTGGCTACGACAAATCAGGAAAGAGATCTTGGAGTTATCATGGACAGTTCTCTGAAAACTTCCACGCAGTGTGCAGCGGCGGTCAAAAAGGCAAATAGGATGCTAGGAATTATTAGGAAAGGGATAGAAAATAAGACCCAGAATATCTTACTGCCCCTGTATAAAACTATGGTACGCCCACATCTTGAATACTGTGTACAGATGTGGTCTCCTCACCTCAAAAAAGATATTTTGGCCTTGGAAAGGGTTCAGAAAAGGGCAACTAAAATGATTAGGGGTTTGGAACGGGTCCCATATGAGGAGAGGTTAAAGCGACTGGGACTTTTCAGTTTAGAAAAGAGGAGACTGAGGGGGGATATGATAGAGGTCTATAAAATCATGAGTGGTGTGGAGAGGGCCGATAAATAAAAGTTATTTATTAGTTCCCTAAATAGAAGAACTAGAGGACACCAAATGAAATTAATGGGGAGCAGGTTTAAAACTAATAAAAGAAAGTTCTTCTTCACACAGTGTGTTGTCAACCTGTGGAACTCCTTGCCAGAGGAGGCTGTGAAGGCTAGGACTATAATAGAGTTTAAAGAGAAACTAGATAATTTCATGGAGGTTAGGTCCATAAAAGGCTATTAGCCAGGGGATAAAATGGTGTCCTTGGCCTCTGTTTGTCAGAGGCTGGAGAGGGATGGCAGGAGACAAATCGCTTGATCCTTGTCTTCGGTCCACCCCCTCTGGGGCACCTGGTGCTGGCCACTGTGGGCAGACAGGATACTGGGCTAGATGGACCTTTGGTCTGACCCAGTACGGCCGTTCTTATGTTCTTCTGTAGAGCATGCTTTCTTCCCGGGGCCATGGGAAGCAGAGAACAGCCCTGCCCCAGATCTGCCCCCTATGCCAGTGGCAAGGTCTGTGTAGTGCTTATGCCGGTTTTCCAGCAGCTGGGGTGGGCTTCAGCAGGGTGATGTTCTGGGGGCCAAAGTGCGTGTAAACCGCCCTCCATGTATCAGAGTCAGGCCCATTTTCTGCACCGTGGCTTGAAGGTCCCAAACCTGTAAGCTTTGATGTGCAGGTGTTGAAGTCCATTCGTACAGTAACTAGGGATGTCAAATCCCAGTTAGTCGGGCAGGCCGGGGACTGCGCCCAGGTACCAGTTAGCTGGTACTCAGTAAGAATCACCTGGTAAGCATAGTGTTTGCTGGGTACCAGTTACCTGTTCATGTCCCTAACTATAACCTTAACTCTGCCCATGTGCATGCGAGCGGATGCCTAAATCACTGTGCTAGCTGGGTGGTTTGTGTGGGCTCAGCCGAAGGTGGATAGGAGGAAATGTAATGTCTGAAATAGAAAGTGATCTCAACTTAGTCAGATGCTCTGGATTTTAACTTCCCTCTCTCTCTATCTCTGAAAGCTATTGCAATTTGTCTTGCAGTTCCAGTACGGATTTTGTGGGGTGAAATCCACATATTGTGAGTGTTTTCTTGCTACCCGGTACAGGAGGTGTGCACCTCGAAGTAGGAGGGCTTGTCCACTTGAACAGAAAGGCTATGTCTACACTGGCGCGATGTTGCACCAGAGCTATGCAAATGAGGCTAAGCGTGGAATATCGTTATTCCTGAAAATAATCAGTGTAGCGGCATTGCACAAGAGGGTTTTTCTTGCGCAAGAAGTGGCCGTGTAGACAGCTCCTTCTTGCGCAAGAGCCTCTTCCGCAAAAATAGCGGCTCATTAGATATGCAAATGAGGCTTGGCGATATTCCACGCTTAGCCTCATTTGCATAGCTCTGGCGCAAGATTGCGCCAGTGTAGACATAGCCCATGTGTGCAGCAAGCGAGGGTGTAAATCTATTCCCTGCTAACCTGGACTGCTAGACACCCCAGGTTAACTGCACACACTGGGTTGTGGTTGCTGCAGCTCTGATCCAGGCTGTGCTGCTGTCTAAGGAAGCCAGGAGCCCAGAGAGGGGAAAGGCCAGCGGTAGCGATGGTGTCTGCTGGATGCTGTGGTGCATTGAAATGCACAGAGACAGCGTGTCAGGCAAGGAGATCAAAGGGGGCAGCTGCGGCAGCAGGGCAAGCTTAGGTGTGAGGCACCCAGGCACTGGAGAGCCCAGGGCGTCGTTGCTGCTGAAATCCGGCGTGACGCAGAGACCGGGCACTGGAGAGCCCAGGGCGTCGTTGCTGCTGAAATCCGGCGTGACGCAGAGACCGGGCACTGGAGAGCCCAGGGCGTCGTTGCTGCTGAAATCCGGCGTGACGCAGAGACCGGGCACTGGAGAGCCCAGGGCGTCGTTGCTGCTGAAATCCGGCGTGACGCAGAGACCGGGCACTGGAGAGCCCAGGGCGTCGTTGCTGCTGAAATCCGGCGTGATGCAGAGACCGGGCACTGGAGAGCCCAGGGCGTCGTTGCTGCTGAAATCCGGCGTGACGCAGAGACCGGGCACTGGAGAGCCCAGGGCGTCGTTGCTGCTGAAATCCGGCGTGATGCAGAGACCGGGCACTGGAGAGCCCAGGGCGTCGTTGCTGCTGAAATTCGGCGTGACGCAGAGACCGGGGCTTCAGGTAGCAAACGGGGGAGGCTCCTGAAGGTGAAATGTGAAGAAATAACAGACCTGAGCTTTACTCTTGTAACTTCTTTGTGGTACCTGGCGGAGGCTGGGAAGGGGAGTCGTACTGTCGGGAGTGCGGGGGCCTGCTCTCGCCTTGGTGCACTGGCGAGCCAGGAGGACGAGCCTTGTCGAATCCTCGGCAAAGTGGTCTTTTGTCCCAGCCGTCTTTCAGGCAGTGGAGTTAGATGGAGGGAACACCCCTGAGCTGTAAACACTGTGGCTACAAGCCACTTCCCCTCTCCATCAACCATGGCTCGCTTCTGTGGTGTCGGAGGCCTGAACCCTCCGAATTCTCCACTTGTCCAAAGAGCTTTCCGGGGAAACCTGAGTAGGGGAAAGCTCCATGTCCCGTATTAAAAAGCAAAAGCAGACTTGAGGGGTGGGGTGGGGAGCTCCCTCTTTCGGTTGCTCCACCCGAAAGAGGCAGAATGCAGGGGAAGCACATGCTTAAAAAGCCCCCCCCCCCCCGGCCGGACCCCACAAAAACAGAGATGGACGCCTGCTCTCGCTGTCCCCACTAAGGTTACCTGCTAAGCTGGTTACTGCAAACGCACTGCCCATCCCGACTCTCTGCAAGCCTGTTTCGGGCTCAGGATCTCTTCCTTGCCACGGTCCAGTTCTTAACTCGCTGGGGTGTTGTGAGGGTTAATTAATTTCTGCCGGGTACATTGAGACTCTTGGATAAAAGCCGCAGGAGAGTCCAGGGTGTTCCTGCCAGTAAAGCTCGTAGCCGCCCGTCCCCACGCTGCCTGACCTGGGAGCTGAATAAACTCTTGGTTTGACAGGATTTCCTTCGTTCAGCCATTGGACTTTGGCGCCCTTCGGCTTTGGGGCTTGCTGTGTTCGTGGGCGTGTAGCCTGGAAGGCTGATCAGAACCTGGAGAAAGCCAGCGGTGGCGGAGTGAGTCCGTTACCTCGTTCGAGTCCCTTCCTGGGCCTGTTGCTGGAAGAGGGCCAAAGAGAAGCAGATGAGATTCCGGAAATGCTCCCTGCTGGGCTGAGGGGTGGATTGGATGGAAGGGGAATGGCTCCGGCACTTGGAGTTTGCTCCGAGGATGCTGGGGAGGGACAAACGCAGCCTGTGCGTGATCTGGCCTGTGCTCCCGGACTTCCTGGGTACAGCTGTGCCAGCAAACACCTGCCATCTGCCAAAGAGGCTTCTGCCAGGGTAGCGTATTCCCGTTCCTTGAGCAAAATAAGCAATTCCTGCAAATGCAGGACTTTTTCTGCCAGTCTCTGCACTGGGGCTTGTCTTGGCCCAGCTGTCGGGTGGATCTTGGTCAGTTTTTGTTTTCTCCAGGTGCCTAACCCCATACGTCTGGCTCACACTTAACTGTAGCTTCAGGAACCGGTATCAGCCGTGTTAATAAGGGCGAATGAAGCTGTGTCTACACTAGGAAATGAAATCGACCTACCTTCTGTCGGGGCACAGCCCCCGCTCTGATTACCGCCCTCGTGCCTGCTGCGCTTTGCTCCTTGGGTGGGTGGTGCACCGGGAGCACATGGGGCATCGTGGGATGGCTCCTGGAGGCCAGTAACAGTCGATATAAGCCCTGCGGTGTCCTTGCTGATTCTGGGTCACCCAAACTATGTTCACCTGGCCTCAGGATGTGAACGACTAGTTGACAAGCAGATGCTTATCAGACGGTTGACACACTAGTCGACTAGTTGCTCCCCCCCCCCCCCCCTGCCACTTGCTGCCTCTGTCAGAGGCAGCAAGGGGGAGGGAAGAGTAGGGGTGATTCAAAGCGGCAGTGCCACATGGAGCCCGGGGCCAGACCTCTGGCTCCAGGCTCTGCTGCTGCTTTGAAATGCAGCCTGGGGTCAGCAGGGTGTCCCCAGCCGGCCCGGGGCTGCCTGTTGTGTTTCAAAGTGGCAGCGGGCGGGGGCAGCTGGGGACTGCCCCGCTGACCCCGGGCTCCATGTGGTGCTGCCACTTTGAAATGCCGTGGGGAGCACGGGGGAGTGGGGGACTGCTTGAGTCCCCCGCTGACCCCCTGCAGCGCTTTTGCCTTTGAAGTGTAGCCAGGGCCCTTGGGCTCTGCCACTGATTCACTGGGCGACCATGGCAGACGACACTTCAAAGGCGGAGGCGCCCTATCGACTAATCGACTAGTCAATGCAAATTGAATCGACTGTTCAATTAGCCAATTAATCGACATTTCACATCCCTGACCTGGACTCTGGTGCACGTGGAGCTGGAGGAATGGAGTCGGCATAGCGCGGCAGATACGTCTGCGGGAGAGGCGTTAAGTGGAGATTCTCCCGTGGCGAGGCTGCCATAAGCTGCCTTGCGCCCGTTCTGTAGTGCAGGCCCGATGTCGCGTCAGTATAACCGTGCCCAGACCTGGGTGTCCAGTGTAGCTCCTGGTTTAAAAATAACTCTAACTCCTAACCAGCACTGCTGTTCCTGGGGCGCGCAGACCAGGCCAAACCTTCCCCCCTCCTGCTCTGTAGGTGCCTCTGTGCTGAATGCGACAAGCCCGTGGGGGGAGGGTGGGCTTGGATTTATAAAAGGGGGCTCTGGAGTCTGTGTGAGGCTCTGCCACAGATTCACTGGGCGACCATGGCAGAGTCCCTTTGCCTGTCTGTACCTCCATTTCCCCCCCTTCTCCCTGGGGGGTGCCGATGAGGCTTGTTTCTCGGGTGCCGAGCTCACTGATCCTTGTGAAGTGCCAGCAAAGCCCCAGGGAGAGAATGGCAAAGCCCGGGTACTATCTTAGTTCTCCAAAACGGCGCTCAGCCAGGATGCCTCCATCCGGGCCTTTAATCGGAGACCCAAGAGCAGGCTGTGGGCAGTCTATGCCCCCGGCAGAAGACAGGCTGGTTCAAAGTGCTCTCAGCCTGAGCACATTAGGCGTTTCAACATGATGCGTTTGGCAATTGATTTCCTGGTGGTTTGCGGTTGCCTCATTGCTGGCTGGGTGGGGGAGGGGAGCAGGGAATGGCCTCCTCCCAGATGGCGCCAGGCGTTCCGGACCAGCTGGCACGCCCGTTTGGACTTCGTCCCCAGGCCCTTGGTCCCAGAGCAGGCCTAGGGGAGAGTTGGTGTCCGTGTGGAACCCAGGTGTCCGGGCCTCGTGACACGATCACCTGCCTGGTCTCTGAAGCGAAGGTGGAATTGGGCTTGAGCTCACTTGGGCTCCCCAGATCCTACAGTCGCGTCCCAGTGTCTGCAGGCTGGGGGGGTGCGGATCTGTTACTGTGCACACCGGAGTTGTTGACTCGAGTCCCACTTAAGTTGCCTAGGTGCCTCGACTCGAGACTCGACTCGGGTTCATTGTGTGTGACCTGAGACTCGACTCGAGACTCGACTCGGGTTCATTGTGTGTGACCTGAGACTCGACTCGGGTTCATTGTGTGTGACCTGAGACTCGACTCGAGACTCGACTCGGGTTCATTGTGTGTGACCTGAGACTCGACTCGGGTTCATTGTCTGTGACCTGAGACTCGACTCGAGACTCGACTCGGGTTCATTGTGTGTGACCTGAGACTCGACTCGGGTTCATTGTCTGTGACCTGAGACTCGACTCGAGACTCGACTCGGGTTCATTGTCTGTGACCTGAGACTCGACTCGAGACTCGACTCGGGTTCATTGTGTGTGACCTGAGACTCGACTCGAGACTCGACTCGGGTTCATTGTCTGTGACCTGAGACTCGACTCGGGTTCATTGTCTGTGACCTGAGACTCGACTCGAGACTCGACTCGGGTTCATTGTCTGTGACCTGAGACTCGACTCGAGACTCGACTCGGGTTCATTGTGTGTGACCTGAGACTCGACTCGAGACTCGACTCGGGTTCATTGTGTGTGACCTGAGACTCGACTCGGGTTCATTGTCTGTGACCTGAGACTCGACTCGGGTTCATTGTCTGTGACCTGAGACTCGACTCGAGACTCGACTCGGGTTCATTGTGTGTGACCTGAGACTCGACTCGAGACTCGACTCGGGTTCATTGTCTGTGACCTGAGACTCGACTCGGGTTCATTGTCTGTGACCTGAGACTCGACTCGAGACTCGACTCGGGTTCATTGTCTGTGACCTGAGACTCGACTCGAGACTCGACTCGGGTTCATTGTGTGTGACCTGAGACTCGACTCGAGACTCGACTCGGGTTCATTGTGTGTGACCTGAGACTCGACTCGGGTTCATTGTCTGTGACCTGAGACTCGACTCGGGTTCATTGTCTGTGACCTGAGACTCGACTCGAGACTCGACTCGGGTTCATTGTGTGTGACCTGAGACTCGACTCGGGTTCATTGTCTGTGACCTGAGACTCGACTCGAGACTTGCTAATTTTGTTAATCGACTTGGTGAAAAAATTGTCCGAAAATGCCGATCATGCTGGCTTGTTCAAAAGTGACTGGACATTTTTAAAATTAAGACTTGGGACTCGACTTGAGACTCAACTCGAAAGTGACTTTAGGGTCTCGAGACTCGACTTGGACTTGACAATGACGACTTGAAGACAACACTGCGCACACCTAACGGAGATCTCCCTTGGCTCACGTGGCCTATGTGGGAGGGGCTACAGGCCCCAGGGAACAATCCACGGTGCAGCCTGTGTGATCCGTGCCCGGGGATTGTACTGATCTGTTACCTGCAACACACACGCAGCCACTAGATGCCGCTGCGCGCTGTAGTCTGGTCGACACGAAGGTTAAAGCCGAGACTTGAGCTGTGTGGATATTGATTTGTTTGTGTGTTCTCATAGCTGTTTTCATTAATAAGCCTCTTCTGCTTCAACTGGCCTGGGAGTCTGTCTTCTGGGCAGCTGCCGCTGGAGAAAGGACCGTGGGTAACAGCAAGCAATGCTGAGAGCACCCAGGCAGGGCACGGGGACACGCGCTGCTCAACGGGGGTCACGTGCGCCAGTACGAGTGTGCTGCCGAACATGTGGGGGCGGCTGTTTAAAGCGGAGAGGCAGTCAGAGCAGCTCGGCTGCTTCCCTCCCCCAAACGAGTCTCAGCTCCTGGTGAGTCATGGCCAGACACACACACGTGAACCCAGACAGCCGCCGAGACGGGCGCTCGCTGTGGGGTCCGTCAGGAGCAGGCTGGTGAGACCAGCTCCCTTGCACCCAGCAGAGCCAGGCACTGTGTCCTGTGGATTGCAGCCCTGAGACCCTGGCCCCAGGCAGGAAGCGCCCCAGGGTGCCATTGGGAAGGCTGCCTGTGCCTTGGGGTCCTGGGGTGCTGTGCTTGCTGGCCTGCGGCCGGCCACCTGTTTGGGGCCCACGGGATGTGTCAGAACCCCACCCTGCGCAGCGGGATAGGTGGCGCCACGTCTGCGGCAGGGCTGGTCCCTTCCCACGCACCCCCGTGTGCCGCACCCTGACCCTGTGCCCCCCGCTGCAGACTGGCATGTGCCCTGGCACCTTCTCCTGTGGCCACCATGGGGCCTGGCCCCTCTAGCCCTGTGCCCAGGTGGGCAGGGATGGCTTTAGGTGGCTCCTGCGCCCTCTTCCATCACTGCTTGGGCTCTGTTGGGCTCGCCAGGCCCCCCCCCCCCATGCTGCGAGCAGCGCGGCTCGAAGGGGCAGTGTGTGCTGGCAGGTGCCCATCGCCGCAGCTCTCAGCTTCATTTCACCCCCTTCCTTTCCCCGCGAGCAGGTGGTTCCGAGCCCAGGCTCTGCCGCGCTGCCGGGGGCTCGTGCCAGCTGGCTGCATCTTGGCTGCACAGGCCCGGGAGAGCAGCCAGGAACGGGGCGTTAGCTCAGCTGCTGCAGAGAGGAAGGGGAGCCAGTGGGGGAGCAGAGTGGTGCTGCTGGCTCCCTGGCGGGGAGCGGTGCCTGGGGCGAAGGGGCTGGGGAGCAGGACACAGGGAGGGGTAAAGCAGCGGAGGTGAGTCGCTCCTTTCTAACCTGTGGGGCTACGGCCAGCTGAGAAGGCAGCCATACTGCCCGAGCCTGCCTCTGCCCCAGGCTGTTCCCGGCGTGGCCCTGTTTGCGGCGTGGCCCGTGGCCCGGCGTGGCCCGTGGCCCGGCGTGGCCCGTGGCCCGGCGTGGCCCCGTTTGCGGCGTGGCCCGTGGCGCGGCGTGGCCCTGTTTGCGGCGTGGCCCGTGGCCCGGCGTGGCCCGTGGCCCGGCGTGGCCCGTGGCCCGGCGTGGCCCTGTTTGCGGCGTGGCCCGTGGCACGTCTGGGGAGCGGAGCCGGGCACAGACGCGCTGGCAGCACCAGCAGGGACCAGGGTGACTCAGCTTGGCAGCTTCTAGCAGCAGGCCCATGTGGCCGTGGCCCCTTGTCCTGCTCTGGCAGCCCCCCTCCCCCCCGAGCGGCTCTGTCTGAGTTGGCGGGCGAGTGGGTTGTGGTCACTGTGACGTAGTGGGGGTACCTTGCTGGTTGCTGGGCAGTGGGCTGTGAGTGACCTCCACTGGCTGCTGGCTGCAGCACGGCCCAGCAGGGCAGGGGGTGAGTCATTATGCAAAGGGGGCTCCAAACCTGTCTGACCAGCTACCCCCCAGGGAGAGGAACAAAGGAAGGTGGAAGGCTGGTCCTGGGCTGGAATTTAGGGGCCCAGGCTCCCCCATCTCAAGGGGGGCTGAGGCATCCTAGGCCTGCCCTGGAACCAGATTCCATCTGTGCTGGGCTGTATCCTGGAGAAGCAATAAACTCCCCTGTTCTACTGGCTGGGGGGGTCTGTTCGTGCCACTACGGGGTGCAGGAGGCGGGGAAACCCCAACGCGCCATCACAGTCACGCTTGCCCTCTCCCCACAGAGCTGTTCTCATGGGAGTTAGGCAGCCGTGAGCAACACAGGCGCTGTCGGCCGCTTGCAGGTGCAGACGAAGCCGCGTCCGGCCCTTCGCCCCTTGCTTGCCACCCCCGGAGGGCAGCGCTGGGGAGCGAATCTCTGCCAGGCCCTAGAGTTACAGGCGGGGGCAGACCAAGTCCCTCACTCTCGGTGCACCAGAGAATCCCAGCAGGGCAGGGTCCCCCACTTGCCCCTTTTCAGGTCCCCTTGAGAAGGCTGGGGCCCGCTCCAGCCAGTTCCCTGGAGGGGCTAGGTGGGAGCAGCCCTTGAGCCGTCTGGCTGCCCTGGGGTGTCTGGCCCAGCAGCACTGCCGCAGCCTCTCTGGAGCCACTGAGAGGTGGGGGGGGCGTATGCCACTGGCAGAGCTGGGGCCAACTCGGTCAAGGTCGCCAGCCCGACTAAACCCTGCGAGCACCCTCGGCGGAAGCAGGGCCCCGTGGCCTGGGCCTGGGGGGCCAGAGGCCTTTGGGGGAGGAGCAGAGAGCTCCGGCTTGGCTGGCTCCCGTGTCCGTGCTGGGAACGCTCTGCCCTGCCTGCCCGGCCTGGCACAGCTGCTGGCCGACTGGGCTCCCAAGGCCGGGCCCTGCTTCCTGTGCTGCAGCCCGTCCCTGGAGCCGGTGGGGGGCTGGGTCATGCGCACGGGGAGCGGCTGGAAACTCTCCCCACACGGCAGGTGCTGTTCCTCCCCCGGCGGCTCCTCTCGGCGGCTGACTCAGCAGCAGGGAGCCGGTCACCAGCTGCCGACTTCCCGGCCCCTCGGAGACCCTGTCCCTTGGCCCGCTGGGGCCGGGCGTGTGCAGGGGTCGCACGCTCCCCCGGCTTGGTTCCCGGCGCGTGCAGAATCCCACCCTCTCCCCTGCAGGCGCACGCCTGTTCCCACGTGCACACCTGGCCACCAGGCTCAGCTCTCCTTGCACGCCGGTAACGCTGCCACGCCAGGCTGACCTGGGCTGGGGCTCCCGTCCCCACACCGAGCCAGACCCCCTGAGTGCAGCCGAGTCCCTGCTGATGTGTAATGGCCCCCGCCTGTGTCCTGCTGAGACGAGCTCCCGCTCTGTGGGGCTGGGGGGCCCCTGCCAGGCACCGGGGTGCAGGTGCCTGAAGAAACGCTGCACGCTGAGCCCTGGCTCCTGCAGCCACAGTGCCCTGGTGAGCCCTGTCGCCCCAGCACGTAACGCCTGGGCTCTCGCGATAGACACTTGTCAACAGGCAGCCCCCCAGTGGCCCCACTCCCCTGCCAGGTTCAGTCTGGGCTGCTGGCCACCGCCCGGGCCCAGTCTCAACCCCCTGCAGCCCCAAAGACACCCAGTCAACAGGCAGCTCCGTCCCCTACCCTTCACCCTGGGCCCCTGACTCTCCCACAGCCGCCCCCCGTGTTCAGCCCCCATGATCCAGCAGCCAGCCCTGGGCTCCCTGCTCCCAGATCTGCTGCCACTCCAGCTCGGGAGCAGGTTCTCCTGGGGGGCCTGGCTTAGAATCCCTGGGCACTAGGATGAGCCCCCCCAAACTCAGTCACGAGGGGTCCGAGGCGGGTGTGTGGTCTGGTGTCTGTCCAGCAGCCGAAAGGCAGCTAGGTCCAGATCCCCCAAGGTAATGGGGCACCCGACTGCCATGGGTTCTGTACCCTAAATACTGCTCAGGATCTGGGCCCCGCACCTCTACGCTGCCATGCTGAGCAGTGGGCTGGGGGGCCCCAGCACTGAGCCCCTTGTCGCCCCCCTTGCGCCCCGGCTGCCCTTGATTCAGGGAGGCCAGCGGGTTTGGGCCGGGGGTGTGGGCCCCGGGGGTGGGCAGCTGGAGGCTCCGGCCAGGGGTGTGGGCAGCGGGAGGCTCTGGCCAGGGGCACGGGTCCCCGGGGGTGGGCAGCGGGGGGCTCTGGCCAGGGGCACAGGGCCCCGGGGGTGGGCAGCAGGGGGGCTCCGGCCAGGGGCCCGGGCAGCGGGGGGCTCCGGCCAGGGGCGCGGGGCCCGGGCAGCGGGGGGGCTCTGGCCAGGGGCGCGGGGCCCGGGCAGCGGGGGGGCTCCGGCCAGGGGCGCGGGCAGTGGGGGGCTCTGGCCAGGGGCACGGGGCCCCAGGGGTGGGCAGCGGGGGGCTCCAGCCAGGGGCGCGGGCAGCGGGGGGCTCCGGCCAGGGGCGCAGGGCCCCGGGGGTGTGGGCTCCGGCCGGCAGGCTCAATAAACAGGGGTCACGGAGCAGACTGTGGCCCCCGAGAGCCTGAGCCAAGTCCCTGCTGGCTGGACGGATCCCGCAGGAGGTGGGGGCGGAACACCTGCCCCGGAGCTCACGGCCCCCTGTGCGTTGTCTCCTCAGTGGGTGCTGGCCTTCGAGATCTTCATCCCCTTGGTCCTCTTCTTCATCCTGCTGGGCTTGCGGCAGAAGAAGCCCGCCATCCCCGTGAAGGAAGGTGAGTGGGGGCCAGGGAGGCTCTGGAGGCAGCGCCCTGCCTTCGGGGGGATGGACCCCCCGGTGCCGGCACAGACGAGGGGTGTGAGCAGTGGAGGGCTCGACTGCTCGCTTCCCACCCCGGCTGCTTCTGTATCCGGGGCAGCAGGGGGGGAGGACAGGAGCCAGTGCTGGGGGCGCCGGCTTAAAAGCCGGTTCCTCCCAGCACCGGCTCTGTGGTGCCACCTGCCCCGCCCCCGCCCCCTTGCTGGGTGAGGGTAGGGGAGGCTGCCGCGAAGCAGCCCCCGTTTGCAGCGGCCTGGGCTGGCCGTGGGCAGAGGCTGCTCCAGCAGCAGCCCCTGTCCGTGGGGGTTCCCAGCTCTCCCCGGGACCCTCTGCAGACAGGGGCTGCTGGACCTGGCTCGGTCCTGGCCCGTGCTGGTCCGGGACGGCTGCATTTGAAATGCAGTACGAGCTGCCCGGCTCTTGCTAGGCTGGCAGAGCCGCAGCGGGGGTAGGGCAGGGACCCGGCGTGAGCCAGGACTGAGCAGCGGCTCGTTGGCCGACTGTAGTCGATACGGTTGTACGGCCCCCATTCCCGGGTAAAGCGGGGTCCTTGCCCCCCGACTCAACCCCCTCTCGTGGTTTACCCCTTCCGGCTGTGTGGGATTGTTCAAAGGGGTCAGCAGAGCCGCCCAGAGCTGCGCTGGCTCCACGTCCTTGCCAGGAACCGTCCCTGAGCGTTGGCCCTGCAGACGGGGGCTGGGCGCCCAGAGGCCGGGGCGGGGGCAGAGGGGTCTGACAGGCACATTGGGGGCAGCCCCACGGGGACTTCTGAGAGCCAATCCAGCCTGCAGCTCCAGCAGATCCGCCCCTCCAGTGGGAATGCCAGGCTGGACCCCGGCTGGGAGGAGCAGGGCATGGGGGAAGGCTGGCACCCCAGGACACGAACGGCCGGGCAGGGTTTCTCCGTTGGTACATTAGCGCCTAGACTCCCCGAATGCTGTTGGGATCCTCCTGGGCTACGTGCCCCCTAAAGAGCGCCCCGTCTGACTAGACCCAGCAAACAGGGGAAACTGAGGCACTGGGCGGTGAAAGTCACAGCAGGTCAGGGGCAAAGCCCAGAACTGAGCTCGGATCCCAGTGCCTACTCTGATGCCCTACCCACTAGTCCGCGCTGCCTGCCTGGCTCACCGCAGGTCTCCTCTGGGCCTGCCTCTGCTGGTGAGTGGGCAGCGCTCGAGGAAGGGGCAGGGGCAGGCTGGCCGGTGCCATGGAGCGAGGGCTTGCGCCCTGCCAGGGGAGGAGGCTGGAGAAGCCGGAGGGAAGCTGGCAGAAATGGCAGCTGGGCCGGAGGGCAGGTGTGTCCCGGGGAGCTCTGCTCTGCCCCTTCCCAGCACCCCGTCCCCTCCAGACCCTGCCCCACCCCCGCAGAGAGCTGTGCCCTGTGCTGCCGCCTGGGAACTGGGGCAGGCTTGGCTAGGGCCGGAGGGTGGGAGCGGAGCGGCTCCTGGCGCAGCGGGGCTGTCCTGAGCCGCTTTCAGCCAATCCTGCGCATGGAGAGCCGGGCGGGGCAGGAGGGGGGCCCAGAGGGCCGGGCTGCCCCCCGACGTGCGCTTGGCCTGGTTGGTTTGTTCTCACGTGCTCTCTCTTTCTTTCCCCGTCGTCACTCCCCCGTCTGCCTCTCCTCCACGCTGCCACTGCATGCTCCAGTCTGTAAGTGCTCGGTTGGGGGGCGCGCCCTGCTCCCCTTGGGCAAAGCATCCTGGGAAACGGCAGCCATGGTGGCCCGGCTTTCTTGGTGGCTTTGACTAACACACACTTAACCTGAGCCTTCCCCCCCCCCCCCCGGGGCTGGCGGAGAGGAGGCGCCCATGTCCTGCTCTGTGCTGTGCCCCAGCGCCCCCGGCCCTGCTCTCTGTGGGCCCCGCCACGTGGCGCCTCCGCGCTGGGTCGAGCAAGGTTCTGCCCCCGGGACGTGGGCTCTGCAGCGGTTAAAGCAGGGCCCCCCCCCCCCATCGTCTGCCCATCTGCAGTGCAGAGCCCCTCCCGGACTCTCCCCTGGGCTGCTATATCCCTGCCCCCCCCCCAGTCCCAGCCCTTAGTGCTGCTTGGAGCGTGCCCGGTGAGCCTGGGCCTGCTGCCTCGGGGGGTGACCGGGGCTGTCTGGCCTCGGGCTCGGGGTCTGCCCCAGCCAGTCCCTGCTGGGTTACTCGCTCGCGCAGGCTGCGGGGCTGGTCTGGGCGGCTCCAGGAAGGACTCCGGACCGGAGTCGCTGGGCCAGCCCCGTTCCCTCAGCCCCTCGCCGGGGGGGACTGAGCCGCAAGCCAATGCCCTGTCCCTGGGGCTGCTTCGACTGACCCCCAAGGATGGAGCTGGGGGGTCTCACTCTCCGACCCGCCCAGGACGACTGGACCTGCCTGGGAGGGGCTCCGCTGGCCCCCGTCTCTCCTCCGCCCTGGCTCGGGGGGGGGGGGGCTGTGCACCAGACCCCGCCCCCGGCTCGCTCTTCAGCACCCAGAAGGGGGGAGCAGTGCCAGGGCCCCGGAGCACTATTAGCCCTTGCTCCCCCTCCAGCCCCCCCCCCCCCGGATTCTTGCCTGCCTTCCACACCCAGCAGCAGCTGCTCCTGCATGCCGATCCCCCAGCACCCTTGGGTGGGGGGCTCCCGCTCTGTCTGGGCCCCTTCCCCAGCGGCAGTGGGGCCAGGCTGTGGGCAAGTCCGGCTGTGTTCCCAGGGTGCCTGCTGGATGCTCTTGTAGGAAGCCAGTGCCTGCTAGTAGCATCCGTTGGCTCGCTACCCGCCCCCACTGAGGGCCCCTGAGCCGATGCCCCACCGCTTGCTGGTTCTGCTATCTAGTGTGGACTCTTTGGCTTGTCCGGGGACCAGCGATGGCCTAAGACAAGAGCCGGGGGGCTGCCCCAACGGGGCGGTTCCTCCTGAGTGCCGGGGGGGGCAAGGCCGCTTGGTAACATCCCCCTGCTCTCATCCCCCTGCTGCCCCCTCCCTGCCTCGCCATCCCTGCTTCCTGGTAACTCCTGTGCTTCGGCGGCCAGCCGCAGGTCGCTGGAGCCAGGGCTCTGGGGCTCTAGCGCCGGCTGCTCCCCCTCTGTCCTGTCCCCTCCTCTCTGACAATTCAGCCGGATTTCTGAGATTCGTTACGGGGCTGATGGGCGCAGCCGCTGGGTTTGCAGCTTCCTCGGGTGGAGGTCAGACGTCCGCGCCCCGCTGGGTGGAGCTGGGGGTGGGGCCCCTGCAGCCGGCCCCTTTCAAAGTGGAACTGGAGATGAGCCTCGCGCCCCTGCCGCTCTGGGACACTCAGGCCCGGTGAGGACGCCGGACTCGTTCCTGCAGGCCAAGGCCGGGGGACCCACTGGACGCCTCGCAGGGGTAACGTGACAGAGTGGGGCTCGGTGACCTCTGACCTCCTTCCATCGGTAGAATAACCTATTAGCCGGTAATCGTACTGATCCAGCGCTCGTGCTTCTCTTTGAACTGGGTGTCTGTCCCCCTCCCCTGCCCCTCCGCCTTCCCCGCCCTTGGACTGTCTCCTCTCCAGCCTTCTACACGGCCGCCCCGCTCACCTCGGCCGGGATCCTGCCGGTGATGCAGTCCTTGTGCCCCGACGGCCAGAGGGACGAGTTCGGGTTCCTGCAGTATTCCAATTCCACGTGAGTCCGAGCACGAGGGGCGCCGCCCACACCCCCTCTCCGGGGGCGGTTTGCAGTCGCCGGAGAGGGGCGAGCCCCTCGGGCCTGCCCCAGCTACGAGGCCGGGCTGCGGAGCCCGCTGGCAGGGTTATGGAGCAATTCCGCAGGCCTCGGAGGGACTGATCCTGCGCTGGGGCTGAACCTTTCGCCCGTGGCTGCTCAGAGAAGCTGCGGGGGCCGCTGCAGGGCCTGGCTCCTGGCCCCCGCCGGCCGTCGCTTGCATGGACCCCGTCCTCAGGCTTCCGCTTAGCCCAGCGGCCTGGGCCCTCTCGCCGGGTTCCCGACGCTGGGCGCCCATCCGGCAAGGGCACGAGCCAGCCCCCAGCAGGACAAAATCCCTCCCTCCCTCCCTTCAGGGCCACCCTGGACGCTGCTCTGGCTCTTGGGTTGGTTTCCTCAGCCTCCCGCCCCAGACCAGAGTGGGCCGTGGCCCCTGGGGGCTCCCTCCTGGGCGCGGCAGCGGGTGGGGCGCTGTTGCTCCGGGCAGGCGGGCCAGTGGAGAGCGGGGGGCAGCCGGCTGGCTTCGTTCGCTGCCTCGGGCTTGGCTGAGTCTGGGAGGAGTTCGGCCGCCCGGCGAGCCCCGGCCTGGAGGGGTCGGGCAGGGGCAGGGCTGAGGGGCGGCTGTGGGCCTGGGGCTGTGCAGGGAGACCGACCCCTTGAGGGAGGAGGGCACTCCCCTGAGGACACGTGCTCGGAGCCTGGCCCCGGCGGCCTGTTTGTGTTCACCAGCCTGGCCGACGCCTGCCCCCCGCACCCCCAGCCGGCCGCCCTGGCTTGCGCTAAGGCCCCTGCTCTCCGCTCTGGCCCAGGGTGACCCAGCTCCTGGAGCGGCTCAATGAGGTGGTGGAGGAGAGCAACCTGTTCGACCCGGAGCACGCGGGGCTGGAGGAGGAGCTGGAGTCCCTGCGCCGGCAGCTGGAGGCCCTCGGCAGCAGCGAGCCCAGCTCCATGGAGACGCACTTCGACAGCGGGGCCGGTAGGGGCGGGGGGGTGGCGGGCCAGGGGCTCGGCTGGGAGCCGGGTCTGCCCCGGGAGGGGCAGCGTTGCCTTTCGCGGAGCCCCCCTGCGCGTTCCTGCAGCGTGGGGGCAGGGCTGGGGGGCCGTGGACGGGCTGGCCCTGGAGGGGCATTTAAACCAGGGGTTTGCCAGCCCTTGAGTGCTGCCTGGTGCTGGGCGGGATCCTCTCCCCCTCCCCCTCAGCCTGCCTGGACCCGCAGCCCCTCTCCCTGAGTCCTGCTTGCCTGACCCGCTCTGCTCTGCTCCGGAGCCGTCCCCGGGCGGCTAACCCGCCCCTCTGTCCCAACCAGGACAGCCGGGCTGCCTGCGCGGGGCTGTTGCCGACGGCCGTCATGGAGACGGGCCGGAGTCGTCCGTGGTGCCAGGGGCCCGTTACCTCAGGCAGCCCCGTGGGGCCGGGGCCGTGTCCCCCGCCCGTGGAGCCCGAGAGGGGCCCAGGGCTCTGCCCCCCTGCAGCCGCTTTGGGAACGTCTCGCATGCCCAGCGCAGAGAAAAGGGGAGCGGAGCCCCCGGAGCCGGCGCCCTGGGCGAGCGGCGTGGCAGCCGCACTGGGCCTGCCTTGGCCTGCTTCCCACCTCCCCGGTGCTGCTGCCTGGCCAGCAGAGCGAGGGCTGGTCGGCCACGGTGGCCGCGTTTCCCCGGGGTTGCTGTTCGTTCAGGCCCCAGCCGTGGCGCGGCTCAGAGCCTGGCAGGGTCAGTCCTGCCGGGGCCTGGGGCGGGCCATGAGCAGCGCTGGCCCTTGGTGGGGGCTCGCCCGCGTGTCGGAGCCCCCCAGAGCGGCGCGTGCCCAGCTCTCCGGGCAGCTCGGGCCCCTGCGTGAAATCTCCAGCCCTAACGCCGCCGGGTTTCTCTCGCTCCCCCAGTGTCCGGCTTCACGCTGGGCTCTGCGGCCAAGGACCGGGGCGAGCTGCTCGGCTTCCTCACCCGGAACCTCTCCCTGCCCAACGAGACGGCCCAGCTGCTGCTGAGCTCCAGCGTGGACCTCAAGGAGGTAGGGGCCTGCCGGGGACCCCTCTCCGAGGAGCGGCCGTGGGCAGGCGGGGGGGGCTACGCGGGGGGGGCGGGGACCCCTCTCCGAGGAGCGGCCGTGGGCAGGCGGTGGGGCTACGCGGGGGGGCGGGGACCCCTCTCCGAGGGGCGGCCGTGGGCAGGCGGGGGGGCTACGCGGGGGGGCGGGGACCCCTCTCCGAGGAGCGGCCGTGGGCAGGCGGGGGAGCTATGCGGGGGGGCGGGGACCCCTCTCCGAGGAGCGGCCGTGGGCAGGCGGGGGGGCTACGCGGGGGGGCGGGGACCCCTCTCTGAGGGGCGGCCGTGGGCAGGCGGGGGGGCTATGCGGGGGGGGCGGGGACCCCTCTCCGAGGAGCGGCCGTGGGCAGGCGGGGGGCTACGCGGGGGGGCGGGGACCCCTCTCCGAGGGGCGGCCGTGGGCAGGCGGGGGGGCTATGCGGGGGGGCGGGGACCCCTCTCTGAGGGGCGGCCGTGGGCAGGCGGGGGGGCTATGCGGGGGGGCGGGGACCCCTCTCCGAGGAGCGGCCGTGGGCAGGCGGGGGGGCTACGCGGGGGGGCGGGGACCCCTCTCTGAGGGGCGGCCGTGGGCAGGCGGGGGGGCTACGCGGGGGGGCGGGGGACCCCTCTCTGAGGGGCGGCCGTGGGCAGGCGGGGGGGCTATGCGGGGGGGCGGGGACCCCTCTCCGAGGAGCGGCCGTGGGCAGGCGGGGGGGCTACGCGGGGGGGCGGGGACCCCTCTCTGAGGGGCGGCCGTGGGCAGGCGGGGGGGCTACGCGGGGGGGCGGGGACCCCTCTCTGAGGGGCGGCCGTGGGCAGGCGGGGGGGCTACGCGGGGGGGCGGGGACCCCTCTCTGAGGGGCGGCCGTGGGCAGGCGGGGGGGGCTATGCGGGGGGGCGGGGACCCCTCTCCGAGGGGCGGCCGTGGGCAGGCGGGGGGGCTACGCGGGGGGGCGGGGACCCCTCTCCGAGGAGCGGCCGTGGGCAGGCGGGGGGGCTATGCGGGGGGGCGGGGACCCCTCTCTGAGGGGCGGCCGTGGGCAGGCGGGGGGGCTACGCGGGGGGGCGGGGACCCCTCTCTGAGGGGCGGCCGTGGGCAGGCGGGGGGGCTACGCGGGGGGGCGGGGACCCCTCTCTGAGGGGCGGCCGTGGGCAGGCGGGGGGGCTATGCGGGGGGGCGGGGACCCCTCTCCGAGGAGCGGCCGTGGGCAGGCGGGGGGGCTATGCGGGGGGGGCGGGGACCCCTCTCCGAGGAGCGGCCGTGGGCAGGCGGGGGGGCTACGCGGGGGGGGCGGGGACCCCTCTCCGAGGGGCGGCCGTGGGCAGGCGGGGGGGCTACGCGGGGGGGGCGGGGACCCCTCTCCGAGGGGCGGCCGTGGGCAGGCGGGGGGGCTATGGGGGGGCGGGGACCCCTCTCCGAGGAGCGGCCGTGGGCAGGCGGGGGGGCTACGCGGGGGGGCGGGGACCCCTCTCCGAGGGGCGGCCGTGGGCAGGCGGGGGGGCTACGCGGGGGGGCGGGGACCCCTCTCCGAGGGGCGGCCGTGGGCAGGCGGGGGGGGCTATGTGGGGGGGGCGAGGACCTCTCTCCGAGGGGCGTCCGTGGGCAGGCGGGGGGGCTATGCGGGGGGGCGGGGACCTCTCTCCGAGGGGCAGCCGTGGGCAGGCAGGGGGGGCGGGGGGGGACCCCTCTCCGAGGGGCGGCCGTGGGCAGGCGGGGGGCTATCCGGGGGAGAGGGGGGCTCTTCCCCCGCACTCAGACCCCTGGCGGGGAGGGAGCAGGGCTAAGGCCCGGGTGAGTGGGCCTGGATGTGGCCGGGAAGCCCCACGGGGGTAGCCCTGCGAGCTGGTGCCGGGGTCCCAGTGCCCCCGGGTTTGGCAGTGGCAGGGTTGGTCTCGCCCCGGGGCAGTGACTTCCTCGGGCAGCCCTGGGCTCCCCCGCTTGCCCTCTGCTCCTGCCTAGCCGCAGGCTGAGACCTGCTGCCCCGCGGGCCCTGGGGAGGGGAGGGGAGGGGGCGCCCCGGGGTGAGCCCAGGCCGGGGCTCCAAGAGCCGTAGCAGGGCCGGGTCTGCAGCAGCAGAGGGGCCTCCCGGCTGCCTGCCCCGTCCTGGCACCCCGGCGGGTCGCTCAGCGGGCCCTGCGGCCAGCCCTGGAATCTCAGACCGAGCCGGGGCCCAGAGCGCGCTGCTGCGGCAGTGGCTGGAGTCCTGGGCCGCTCCCTGGGGCTCCAAGGGGGGGGGGGGCGCACGCTGGGGCCTGGGCAGAGCTGAGGCCGCCCGCCCACCGCCCCCCCTTGCCCCGTGGCCCGTGGTGGCCGTCGGCCCTGCTGGGCTCGCTAGGGCAGGGGACGCCTGCGCTTGGCTCACGGAGTCGGGCCCTTGGCTTCTCCCGCCCTCGGGGGGTGGGACGATTCCCCCCCCCCCACCCAGCGGCTGGCCCCAGGCTGCCGGGTTCTGCCTGGGCCTCTCGGCGCCTCCTCCGGGGCTGCCCCGCTTGGCGGTGACGCAGGCTGCCCCTGCAGGTGTATCGCCTCCTCTTCGGCGCCGCGCCAGCCTCGGCCGAGGACGCCGGCGTGGGGGAGCCCTGGGGCCGGTTCAGCGCCGGGGAAAAGATCCTGCAGCTGGAGGTGAGGTGGGGGGCGGGGGGTACGTGGCACGGCTCGAGCGCTCGCTGGGCCGGGGTTGGGAGGGACGTGGGCTGCCTGCCTGGTCGTGTGGCAGCTGGGAGGGTGTGGCAGCTGGCTGCATTGGAGGGGAGGGGAAGGAGGGCAGGCTCTGTAGCTGGGTTGGGGGCAGGGGCCAGGCTCTGTGACTGGGTTGGGGACAGAGGGCTGGGGGACAGGGCTGGCTGCGTGGCTGCATTGGGGGGCAGAGGGCTGGGGGGCAGAGGGCTGGCTGAGTGGCTGGGTTGGGGCAGAGGGCTTGGGGGGCAGGCTGCATGGCTGGGTTGGGGGGCAGAGGGCTGGGGGGCAGGCTGTGTGGCTGGGGTGGGGGGCAGAGGGCTGGCAGTGTGGCTGGGTTGGGGGCAGAGGGCTGGCTGTGGCTGGGTTGGGGGGCAGAAGGCTGGCTGTGTGGCTGGGTTGGGGGGCAGAGGGCTGGCTGCGTGGCTGGGTTGGGGGGCAGAGGGCGGGGGTCGGGGGCAGGCTATGTGGCTGAGTTGGAGGGCAGGGGGCTGGCTGCGTGGCTGGGTTGGGGGGCAGAGGGCGGGGGTCGGGGGCAGGCTATGTGGCTGAGTTGGAGGGCAGGGGGCTGGCTGCGTGGCTGGGTTGGGGGGCAGAGGCCTGGCTGTGTGGCTGGGTTGGGGGGCAGAGGGCGGGGGTCGGGGCCAGGCTATGTGGCTGAGTTGGAGGGCAGGGGGCTGGCTGCGTGGCTGGGTTGGGGGGCAGAGGGCGGGGGTCGGGGACAGGCTATGTGGCTGAGTTGGAGGGCAGGGGGCTGGCTGCGTGGCTGGGTTGGGGGGCAGAGGGCGGGGGTCGGGGACAGGCTATGTGGCTGAGTTGGAGGGCAGGGGGCTGGCTGCGTGGCTGGGTTGGGGGGCAGAGGGCGGGGGTCGGGGCCAGGCTATGTGGCTGAGTTGGAGGGCAGGGGGCTGGCTGCGTGGCTGGGTTGGGGGGCAGAGGGCGGGGGTCGGGGCAGGCTATGGGCTAAGTTGGGGGGCAGGGGGCTGGCTTGGCGGGAGGGCCGCACTGCGGCTGGGTCTTGCTTGGCTGCCCTGTCTCGCTGCCCACCCCACCCCAGCATCGCCCCGCTGCCCGCCAGCGCATTAGCCCCGGCCCTGCGGGAGGCCGAGGGGCTGCTCCAGTCTCGGCGAGCGGGACCCGGGTCCGGCCCTGCCCAGCCGCAGCTGCCGGGACGGAGGAGCCGGGGCCAAGTGTCGGCGCGTGAGGCTGAGCCGGGCCCTGGCTCTGCCATTGGTGCCGCGGGGGGAGGTGCCCGGCGGGGGCTGTGCCGGGCGGGGAGGCTGAGCCCGTGGGTGGCCCGTGGCCCGTTGCTCGTGGCCGTGCTGCTGGCCTCGTGGGGCGCGGTGGCTCGCTCTGCCTTGTGCACCGTCCCCTACGCCCAGCTGGGCTGCCCGCATTCCGCCCCGGGCCCTCGCCAGGGGCCACAAGGGACCTGCCCAGGTCGCCTCGCCCGGCAGCCACGCCGAGGTCGGCTTCGTCCTCTTCTTGGCGGGGGATTCCCTGCCCCACGGCCCGTGCGCTGGAGGGGCAGGGAGCCAAGATGCTGCTTTTCCGCTGCCCTGCTAAAAGCCTGCGGGAGCGGGGGGCCTTGTTCATTCCCACCCTGGCAGGGCTCGCGCCTCCTGCCCCACAGCCTCACCTCTGCCCCCCGTTGCTCCCAGGAGAACCTCCTGGGCGGGTGGAGGAACCTGGAAGACGGGCTGATCCACAGGGCCCTGCGCGACCCCAAGAGAGCTGCCCACCGGCAGGCCCTGCTGCACCTGCTGTCCCAGGCCCTGGGCCTGGCCGGCGCCCCCTCGGAGGCCTCCGCGCCCGACAGCCCCCAGGCCTTTGTGGAGGAGATGGAGGTGAGGGGCTGCGAGCGGTGGGGGGTAGCTGGGGGCATGCCCCAGCCCCACGGGAGAAGGGTCACCAGCTGGGATCCCCCTGCTCCGCGCTTGGCCATGGGGCTCCTGGCGGTGGGTCGGGCGGAGCTGGGGAGGGATCCCTGCTGCGGGGAGGGCGAGAGGCTGCCCGGGCACGAGGAGCCGCCCGCCAGCACAGCCTGTCTCCGCAGGGCGTCCTCTTCGCGCCAGCCGTGCTGGAGCGCCTGACCTGCGGCCCGGACCAGGAGGTGCTGCGGCAGATTCTGGCCGTCCCCGAGAGCCGGCGCCCCTGGCTGCGGGCCTACCGCGCCAGCGTCTGCAACGGGAGCGCCGGCACCCGCCGGGAGCGCTTCACGCAGCTGGCCACGGAGCTCCAGGAGCAGCTGGACACGCACAAAGTCATCAGCAGGGTAAGCGACCCCACTGCCTGCCTGGGACTGCCCGGCTCGGACGCGCTGGCCTGGGCCGCCGGGTACGTGCCCTGCCCCCTGCTGGGCTGCCGGGTACGTGCCCTGCCCCCTGCTGGGCTGCCGGGTACATGCCCTGCCGGCGGATGGCGTAAGCATGCGGTGCCCTGTGTCTGGGCTGCCCCCTGCTGGGCTGCCGGGTACATGCCCTGCCCCCTGCTGGGCTGCCGGGTACGTGCCCTGCCCCCTGCTGGGCTGCCGGGTACATGCCTTGCCAGCGGATGGCGTAAGCATGCGGTGCCCTGTGTCTGGGCTGTGGCCTGCTGGGCTGCCGGGTACGTGCCCTGCCCTCTGCTGGGCTGCCGGGTACGTGCCCTGCCCTCTGCTGGGCTGCCGGGTACGTGCCCTGCCCCCTGCTGGGCCGCCGGGTACGTGCCCTGCCGGCGGATGGCGTAAGCATGCGGTGCCCTGTGTCTGGGCTGTGGCCTGCTGGGCCGCCGGGTACATGCCCTGCCGGCGGATGGCGTAAGCATGCGGTGCCCTGTGTCTGGGCTGTGGCCTGCTGGGCCGCTGGGTACATGCCCTGCCGGCGGATGGCGTAAGCATGCGGTGCCCTCTGTCTGGGCTGTGGCCTGCTGGGCCGCCGGGTACGTGCCCTGCCGGCGGATGGCGTAAGCATGCGGTGCCCTGTGTCTGGGCTGTGGCCTGCTGGACTGCCGGGTACGTGCCCTGCCCCCTGCTGGGCTGCCGGGTACGTGCCCTGCCAGCGGATGGCGTAAGCATGCGGTGCCCTGTGTCTGGGCTGTGGCCTGCTGGGCTCAAGCCGTCCGTGAAAATCACTCACCTGCAGCCCCTGCGGGCCCAGGCAGCGGCGTTCCAGCCACGGCTCGGGCAGCGCTTGCTCCATCCCGGTCAGTCTGCCGCCAGCCTCCGTGGCCCCGGCAGCCCTGCCCCGCACCCCGTTGGCCGGGGGGCTGGGTCGGGGGCAGAGGCGCTGCATGGCGCTCGGCGTTTCCTTGGCTCTGTCCTGGCTGCGCCCCGGGCACCGGGAGCTGCTGGGAGCGGGCCCTGGGCGCCCTGCGCTGCTGCTGAGCCCCTCCCCCTCGGCTTGGCAGCTCCGGCTGGATGAGGTGAACAGCACGGCAGCCCAGCACCGGCTCCGCGCCCTCCTGCAGGACCTCCTGGAGCTGGAGAAGGTCCTCAAGGACGTGGGCATCCTCTCGGCTCTGGCCAAGCTGCTGCCCAAGGGCGCCTGTGCCAGCAAAGCGCCCCCGCCCGCCCCCAACAGCACCAGCTGGGGGGGCAACTTCACCGCCGGCGTCAACGCCACCGTGGAGGAGGGCGACAGGGAGCCGGTGGGGGAGAACCCCCAGGGCCAGTGCGCGGCCTTCGTGCAGCTCTGGGCCGGGCTGCAGCCCATCCTGTGCGGGAACAACCGGTAGGAGCGGCCGGGCGGGCGCCCCTGGGGCTGCTGGAGCCGGGCCGCAGCGAGGCCCCTTGGCAGAGCCGGAGGAGTGGGGGGGCTGGGAGGCCGGGTTACGGGTGGTGGGGAGGAGGGGGCAGCGGTGCCCTCGGGAAGGGGGGTTGGGCTGTTTCCACCTCCTGTGCCTGCAGCTCGTGTGGGCCCTGACGCGGGAACAGGGCTGCCTGGGGAGCCGGAGAGGCCACGTCGGCCCGGGCCCGGGCCCCCCACCGCAGAGCCGGGCCGTGGGAAAGCCAGGCTGCCCGTCCCCAGAGCCCTCCCTCCCGGGGCAGCCGGAGAGGCCACGTCGGCCCGGGCCTGGGCCCCCCACCGCAGAGCCGGGCCGTGGGAAATCCAGGCTGCCCGTCCCCAGAGCCCTCCCTCCTGGGGGCGCGAGACCGGCTGCTGCCTGAGGGCTCCACTCTGCCGCCCGGGCACTGCGCTTCCCCCCCCCAGGCGAACCTGCGACCGGGCCCGGGGGGAGGCTGGGAAGCGCCAGGCAGCGACTCCCCCCCGCCGCCCGCCCCTGCTGCCAGGCCTGACCCCGACGGTTCCCTTCCCAGCACCATCGAGCCGGAGGCCCTGAAGCAGGGCAACATGAGCTCCCTGGGCTTCACCAGCAAGGAGCAGCGCAACCTGGGGCTGCTGGTGCACCTCATGACCAGCAACCCCAAGATCCTCTACTCGCCCGTGGGGACCGAGGTGGACGAGGTGGTGCTGAAGGTGAGGCGCTGGGGGGCGGGGGAGCGGCCTGGCTGGGGGGCCGTCGGGCGCTGGGGCTGGGCCAGGGCTGGGCGGGGGCGGGTTTAATGGAGCCCTGGGGGCCCTTGGGCCCTATGGCCGAAGGCAGCGGGGGAGGGGGGCTGTGGGCTCCGGCGAGCGTCCTGCCGGCCTGGGCTGCGGGGCAGGCGCCTGGGGCAGTGTCCAGCCAACGCCGCAGGCCTCTGGCCCAGCCGGGCCTCTTGCGCCTTGGGCCTGGGAGCTGGTTCCCTTTGTGGTTTGCGCCGGCGCCGGTCCCTCTGCGGCGGCAGGAGGCCAGTTCCCCGGGGCCCGGCGCTTCCCATGGCTGTGAGGATGCTGGCGCAGGACCCTGCGCGCTTGCCTTGCTCACGCTGTGAGTGTCCAGGCAGCGAGGGCCGTGCCAGGCAGCGAGGGCCGTGCCATGCGCCGGTGGCACCGGGGTGGGCCTGAGGCCTGGTCTGGGAGTGGCTGTGACCTGAATCGGGGGGTACCACACGTGCCTGGGGCAGGTTTAATCCGGGCTTAGGTTGGCCGAATAGCGGTAACGCTGGGCCGGGGTGTAGGTACCGAGCAGCCCCGGCCCAGCCAGCGCCTGCCCCAGCGTGTGAACAGCTGGGCGCGGGGCTAATGCTTCCCCCGGCCTCGTGGCCCCTGCCATCCGCCCTCCCCTCTGCCCGCAGGCCAACGAGACCTTTGCCTTCGTCGGGAACGTGACGCGCTACGCCCAGGTCTGGCTGAACATCTCCTCCGAGATCCGGGCCTTCCTGGAGGAGGGCAAGCTGCAGCGCCGGATCCGCTGGCTTCAGGAGGTGCGGGGGGTTAGTTGGGAGCAAAGCCGAGGGGAGAACTCGGCCGCACGGCGTCTGAGCAGCTAACAAGCACTCCCAGCGCTCTGGAGCAAACGGCCCTCAGGGTCGCGCCCTGCCTGGGTCCGTGTGTTTCACCCTGCTGCATCCCGCCCGCTCCTGCGTCTTTATCCGGCTCCCCCCAAAACCTTAGATCCCCCAAATCCCGGGAGAGAGACGATTCCCGCCTGCTCCTTCAGCCCCCATCAAGTGGGTCACTGTGCACAGTGCGTCTGAATTCCACTCACGTACAGGTGCCATCCACAGCCGCCCACTAGGCATCGGGCTCGCTCCATCCCTCGCGTACATTTTAAGGTGGTTTTCCCTCAAATTCCCAGGCCGTTTTTTCTCCCCGCAGCAAAGTGCATTTGGGCTGTTCCCTGCAGGGCTCCGCTTTAGGGGGCGTGTCCTGGCCGCGAGCGCCTATAGACGGGAGGGGGGTTACAAGTTTGGGGCTGTCTCCCCTCCCACCCAGCCCCCCAGAATGGGGGGAGCCCTGCTAGGTCTGTAACCTCTCAGGGAAGGGGAGAGGCGGCTTTGGGCCCCTTCCCTGCTCCTGGCCTGCCCGGGCCTGCCGCCGGCTGCCTTGTGAGCAGTGCGCTGGCCGCCTGGCATGTGCCCTGTGCCTGGCACCCTGCACTGCACAGCCGAGCCGGCCAGGCCAGCTGCAAGGCAGCGTACAGCGCCCCTGCTGGCGAGAGCAGCGGGGTCGGAGAAGTGAGAGCACGGCTGCAGGCACTGGTGCGAGGCGGGGGTGGGGCCCGCCGTGCGAGTTGCACAAGTAGCACCGAGAGGTGCCGGTGTGATGTGGGAGCCCCCTGCCCCATTTCACCCTTTCTGCCCTCGGCCTGTTCTCCCTAGTTCTCCGCCGACCTGCACAGACACCCCGAGCTCCTGAACGCCTCGGACAGCAGCCTCCTGCGCCGCTTCCTGGAGGGCAACGTCTCGCTGCCCAACGCCAGCGCCCTGCTGCAGCAGCTGGACACCATCGACAACGCCGCCTGCGGCTGGATCCGCTTCATGTCCAAGGTGCGGACGGCGCGGCCCACGGAGCTGAGCCTGGGGCCTGCCCGGAGCCTGGCCCCGCGGTTCAGATCCCGCAGGCCGCACTCAGCCGGCTGTGCCAGGACTCTCGCCCGAGGCCGCTGGGCGTGGGCCTCTGTGACGGACCAGGCTGGGTCCGGGCACAGCCGAGGGCGTCCACTCGGGGCAAATTGCTCAGACTCGAGGCTCCATATAGCCCCAGCCCGGAGACCTTCCCAACAGGCCCCAAACCGGTCACACCGCGCGCTCAGCTGCCTGCCTGGCCAGCCAGAATCCTCACCAGCAAAACCCCCCTGACATCCCAGCTCTCCCCGTGCCCGATCAGCCCCAGGCCTAACACACAGGTGAGGGGTTTTAGAACCCAACCTCACCTCCCCCGAACAGGTTCTTCCGGTCCCAAGACACCAGCCACAGGTCCCAATCACAAACCAGGTCTTACCCACAAACCAGGCTGAGCCAATCCCTTCGAATCTAAAGGTTTATTACTAAAAGAAAGAAAAGCACGAGAGTGAGGTGGTTAAGGAGAATACATTACATGTATCGACTCACCCAGTTCTCGATCCAGGCTCTTAGCAGAGATGTGATAGCTGCTATCTTAAACGTCTCTGCTGTACATCCAGTGTCAGGACGGGTCCACAGCTCTTCCCGGCTCGTGGTTCCCTGCAAGGCTGCCTCTGGGATCAGGAGCTGAGCTCAAGACCAGATGGAGGGTGCCACATGGCACTTCCTTACCTCCCCTGGCATCTTCCAAGCTGTAGCAGGTCACATGGTTCTACAACCTGCCCTGCGTCCCATGCTGGCAGCCCTTAGGCCCGGCTGGATTGCAGGGATCAGTCCCGGTCCTGAGGTGGGCATTGGCACCTAGAGATTCGTTGTCCCCTTGCTAATTAGCACAGCCACTGGCTGAACGCTCCTTGCCGATTGCTCAGCCAGCGTCCCTCCGGCGTGCGTGTTTCTAACGCCCCACACACGTCAGAAGTATGTGAATGGCATGTACAGAATCACAAGAACAGAAGCTTTCATGTGACACCTCACACGGCCCCCTTGCTGCAGACTTTTAGGGAACCCCCCCCCCACGGGTGCAGCAGTGATCTTCAGAATCCGATAACGTGACCGCATCCCGGCGCGGGGTGGAGCCAAGCGCCTTTGGCAGGGCTGCTCCCTGGACTCCCCTTAGGGTCAGCTGGGGGCGGCCGTGCGCAGGCCAGCAGGGCACCTCGCCGGGGGCAGGGTCTGGATGCAGCTGACTCTGGCCTGTGCCCCGGAGCAGCCGTGGGGAAGCAGGCAGCCGTTCGTGGGTCTCACGGGCCGGGCCCTTCCCTCCCACCAGGTCAGCGTGGACATCTTCAAGGGCTTCCCCGACGAGGAGAGCATCGTCAACTACACGCTCAACCAGGCGTACCAGGACAACGTCACCGTGTTTGCCAGTACGGCCCAGCCCCGGACCCTGGGCCGGACACCGTCCCTCCCCGAGCGCAGTGCGAGAGCCAGCTCTGCCTGGCTGCCCTGGGGGTCGGACTGGGGGTCAGAGAGGCCCATTGGCCCCTGGCCTCAGCTCTCACAGGGTCCTGGCTTCTGGGACCCCGCTTCCGCGAGAGCCCCTCCAGTGCGGGGCTTGCTCAGTACCGCCGCTGGCAGTGCCCATCCCCCATGAAACCCAGGCTGGGCGGCTGGCGGGGTCGGCCAATCCCTCCCCAGGCCTGTGTGCAGGAGGGGGAAGCCATGAGCAGGGAGCGCCTGCTGGTTTATGAATGCTAGCTGGAGGGCTGCCCCTGGGCAGGAGGCTCCCAGTAATCCCTTGCGTATTGTCCACAGCAGGGACAAGGCAGGCTTGGGAGCCAACAGGAGGCTGGGCTTGGCCCTGCCACTGACTTGCTGGGCGACTTTGGGCGAGTCACGCCCTGTGCCTCAGTTTCCCCAACTCTAACACAAGGGAAGTGCTCTCGAGGCAGCTGCAGGTCTTATTCAGAGCCCTAGGACAGTGGTCTCCAACCTTTTTACACTCAAGATCGCTTTTTAAATGACAGACCAAGCCAAGATCTACCGCCCCGCCCCTTCCTTGAAGCCCCGCCCCTTCCTTGAAGCTCAGCGAGGGTGCACCACGCTTCACATGGGCAGGCGCAGAGGAGAAGCTGCCTGGCCTGCTGGCTGTGGCCTTCAGCCCAGAGGAGGCTGAACCGCGCTCCAGCTGATCGGCGGCTTCCCCTCTGCGCCTGCCCACGTGGAGCTTGGTGCACCCTGGCTGAGCGCCATGGCCAGCTGGCCGGGAAGCTGCTTCTCTTCCCTCCAGCCCGGCGGCCCTGCGCTTAGCCTGGGAAGCTTGCTCCAGCACAGCTGGAGCCTGACGCAGCCTCCCTGGGCTGGCGCAGGGCTGCTGGGCTGGGCGCAGGGCCGCTGGGCTGGAGGGAAGAGAAGCGGCTTCCCGGCCAGCTGGCCTTGGCGCTCAGCCAGGGGTGCACCAAGCTCCACGTGGGCAGGCGCAGAGGAGAAGCCGCCGATCAGCTGGAGCGCGGGGCAGCCTCTTTCAGCTGTAAGCCACAGTCAGCTGGTTGGGGTATTTCAGCCCTCCCGACCTCCCAGCTCCCACCATTCCTCGCAGCTACTCACCTGTGCTGTTGCTCGGTGAGTAGCTGCTCCTCAAATGAGGAAATCTAATGTAACTGTCCTGCGCAGGCGCGCAGTTCAGAGAGGGCTCAAGAGCTACTCTCAGGGTCTGTCTACACTACCCCCTAGTTCGAGCTAGGGTGGGAATGTAGCAACCGAGTTGCAAATGAAGCCCGGGATTTGAATTTCCCGGGCTTCATTTGCATCTCGCCGGGCGCCGCCATTTTTAAATGTCCGCTAGTGCGGACTCCATGCCCGCAGCTACACGCAGCACGGGCTAGGTAGTTCAGACTAGGCTTCCTATTCCTATTCCGAACTACCGTGACTCCTCGTGAAGCCTAGTCCGAACTACCTAGTCCGTGCCGCGTGTAGCCGCGGGCACGGAGTCCGCACTAGCGGACACTTAAAAATGGCGGCACCCGGCGAGATGCAAATGAAGCCTGGGAAATTCAAATCCCGGGCTTCATTTGCAACTCCGGTTGCCTACATTCCCACCCTAGTTCGAACTAGGGGGTAGTGTAGACAGACCCTGAGAGCCCTGAGGGTATGTCTACACTACCCTCCTAGTTCGAACTAGCGGAGTAATGTAGGCATACCGCACTTGCAAATGAAGCCCAGGATTTGAATTTCCCGGGCTTCATTTGCATAAGCGGGGAGCCGCCATTTTTAAAACCCCTCTCGTTCGAACCCTGTGCAGCACGGCTACACGGGGCACGAACTAGGTAGTTCGAACTAGGCTTCCTAGTTCGAACTACTGTTACTCCTCGTGGAATAGGCTTCATTTTCAAGTGCGGTATGCCTACATTACCCCGCTAGTTCGAACTAGGAGGGTAGTGTAGACATACCCTGAGATCTACCAGTAGATCGCAATCTACTGGTTGGTGACCACGGCCCTAGGAGCTGCTCACCAGGGCATGGCCATGATCACCATGGCCATTACTGGCTCCCTCCCCTGCCCTCCCCTCCTCTCCTGCTCTGGAGGTCAGTAGGACCCTGGGTCACGTTGGGTAATGTCCGGACGCAGAAGGAGCCAGGGGACCCGGCCTGTCCCAGCATGCGCTAGTCCGGGAGCCGGCCGGCAGCGCTCTGAGCCTGCTCCCCCCCCAGGTGTGATCTTCCAGACCAACAGGGATGGCTCCCTGCCCCCCCACGTGATGTACAAGATCCGGCAGAACTCCAGCTTCACCGAGAAGACCAACGAGATCCGCCGGGCGTACTGGCGCCCGGGCCCCAACACGGGCGGGCGCTTCTACTTCCTCTATGGCTTTGTGTGGATCCAGGGTGAGTGGGCCGTGGCCGTGGCTGTGCCCGTGTGGCCCTGCCCCCGGTGCCCCTGCCCACGCTGAGCTGGGCTCTCCGCTCTCCCCTCAGACATGATGGAGCGAGCCATAATCAACACCCTCGTGGGCCACGACGTGGTGGAGCCCGGCAACTATGTGCAGATGTTCCCCTACCCGTGTTACACCAGGGACGAGTGAGTACCCCGGGGGAGGGGTCAGTGCAGGGACCCGACGCTGCTTCCGCCCCACGGGGCCAGGCCAGCTAGGCCCTTGCGCCTCCAGCAGGAGTGGCCCGAGGGGAGACCGGGTCCCGGCGGTGACGTGCCGGCCCAGGGTGTGGGGCTCAGGCCGGAGCAGGATCCATGAGCCCCGAGCTGCTCCCCTTCCCTTCCGTGAGGCTGGTGCAGGGCTCCCCCTCCCCCCCCGGGGACGTAGAGCCTGCCATGGAGCTTTGCTGCTCTCTCCTCAGTTTCCTCTTCGTCATCGAGCACATGATGCCCCTGTGCATGGTGATCTCCTGGGTCTATTCGGTGGCCATGATGATCCAGCACATTGTGGCAGAGAAGGAGCATCGGCTGAAGGAGGTGGGGCCGGCGGGGCGCTGGGGTTAGTGTCCTGGCGGGCGGGGGAGGCAGGGTTAGCGTGCCAGTGGGGTGCTGGGGGTTAGCATTCCTATGGCCGGGGGAGGAGGCAGGGTTAGTGTGCCAGTGGGGTGCTGGGGGTTAGCATTCCTATGGCTGGGGGAGGAGGCAGGGTTAGTGTGCCAGTGGGGTGCTGGGGGTTAGCATTCCTATGGCCGGGGGAGGAGGCAGGATTAGCAGAGCGCTCAAGCACCGGGGGTTAGTGTTCCAGGTGGGCTGGCGGGGCGCTGGGGGGAGTTTTCCGGGCGGGGCACCGGGGGGAGCGTTCCGGGTGGGCTGGCGGGGCACTGGGGGTTAGTGTTCTGGGCGGGGCGCCGGGGGTTAGCGCTCCAGGCAGGCTGGCGGGGCGCCGGGGGGAGTTTTCCGGTTGGGCTGGCGGGGTGCTGGGGGGAGTTTTCCGGTTGGGCTGGCGGGGTGCTGGGGGGAGTTTTCCGGTTGGGCTGGCGGGGCGCTGGGGGGAGTTTTCCGGTTAGGCTGGCGGGGCGCCGGGGGGAGCGTTCCGGGCGGGCTGGCGGGGCGCTGGGGGTTAGTGTTCCGGGCAGGGCGCCGGGAATTAGCGTTCCAGGTGGGCTGGCGGGGCACCGGGGGGAGCATTCCGGGCGCTTCCGCGGTGCAAAGGCAGCAGGGATCCCCTGTGAGCACAGCCTGGCCCGGGCAGCGGCGGGTTGCTGGCTCCAGATGGGGGGGGCACCCCTGCGTGTCAAAGGGCCAGAGGAACCGCACAACCCGCCAGGGCAGCCCCGTGTTCCTTGCCTGGCGCTGGCTCCCCCCAGAGCCTGGCTCAGGAGCCAGGAGGGCTCTGGCGGCTCACGAGAGCACGAGGAAGTGGCTGGGCACGGTGCCAGTCCCCAGGAGCGTGAGCCCCGCCTGCCTGTGCCAAGCCACGGCGGGCAGGCTCCTCTGTCGGGCAGGGAGTCGCCCTCTGGGGTCCCTGGGCGCTGTCGGACATCACAGCCCAAGAGACCTGCTGGTTGGGCGGGTGCACTCCCATAGGAGGGCCCAGCCTCACGCTGCCACGGGCCGGCAACCACTAGGGGCACCTAGGAATGATGCCCCCCTTGCCAGGTCCTGCGGTGACGCGCGGTGTGAGCTCCGGTGACCCCTGGGCCCTGCGGGGGGGGGGGGTGTTCCCCTGGGAGCGGGGTCCCTGCGGTGACACACGGTCCGTGCTCCGGTGTCCCCTGGGCCCTGCGGGGGGGGGGGTTCCCCTGGGCCCTGCGGGGGGGGTCCCCTGGGAGCGGGGTCCCTGCGGTGACACACGGTCCGTGCTCCGGTGTCCCCTGGGCCCTGTGTGGGGGGGGGGGTTCCTCTGGGCCCTGCGGGGGGGGCTGCCCCTTGAGCCGGGCGCGCTGAGGGTTGGGCGCTGTCTCGTGCAGGTGATGAAGATGATGGGCCTGAACAACGCAGTGCACTGGGTGGCCTGGTTCATCACCGGCTTCGTGCAGCTCTCCATCTCCGTCACCGCGCTCACCGCCATCCTCAAGTACGGCAAGGTCCTGATGCACAGCGACGTCGTCATCATCTGGCTCTTCCTCGCCGTCTACGCCGTGGCCACCATCATGTTCTGGTGAGCGCCGGGGCAGGGCGGGGGAGGGGACGCAGGGGGTGGTGGGCTGATGCGGGGGATGCCCCCCAGAACTCCAGCGGGGGAAGGGTTTGTTGGGGTGGGGGTGGGGGTCAGGACTCTTCTGGGGGGTCGTTTCTCTGGAGGAGAGGGCTGGGGGGCTGACGCTCTGCCCCCGTTCTCGCCGTCTGCCCCCCAGTTTCCTGGTGTCCGTGCTGTATTCCAAGGCCAAGCTGGCCTCGGCCTGCGGGGGCATCATCTACTTCCTCAGCTACGTGCCCTACATGTACGTCGCCATCCGGGAGGAAGTGGCCCACGACAAGATCACGGCCTTCGAGAAGTGCATCGCCG